>NC_088224.1:72606309-72906309 GCF_036934945.1 Oncorhynchus masou masou | reverse complement strand
CTGCCACCACCATGTTTGACAGTGGGTATGGTGTGTTCAGGGTGATGAGCTGTGTTGCTTTTATGCCAAACATAACGTTTTGCATTGTTGCCAAAAAGTTCAATTTTGGTTTCATCTGACCAGAGCACCTTCCTTCCACATGTTTGGTGTGTCTCCCAGGTGGCTTGTGGCAAACTTTAAACAACACTTTTTATGGATATCTTTAAGAAATGGCTTTCTTCTTGCCACTCTTCTGTAAAGGACAGATTTGTGCAATATACGACTGATTGTTGTCCTATGGACAGAGTCTCCCACCTCAGCCGTAGATCTCTGCAGTTCATCCAGAGTGATCATGGGCCTCTTGGCTGCATCTCTGATCAGTCTTCTCCTTGTATGAGCTGAAAGTTTAGAGGGACGGCCAGGTCTTGGTAGGTTTGCAGTGGTCTGATACTCCTTCCATTTCAATATTATCGCTTGCACAGTGCTCCTTGGGATGTTTAAAGCTTGGGAAATCTTTTTGTATCCAAATCCGGCTTTAAACTTCTTCACAACAGTATCTCGGACCTGCCTGGTGTGTGTTCCTTGTTCTTCATGATGCTCTCTGCACTTTTAACGGACCTCTGAGACTATCACAGTGCAGGTGCATTTATACAGAGACTTGATTACACACAGGTGGATTGTATTTATCATCATTAGTCATTTAGGTCAACATTGGATCATTCAGAGACGCTCACTGAACTACTGGAGAGAGTTTGCTGCACTGAAAGTAAAGGGGCTGAATAATTTTGCACGCCCAATTTTTCAGTTTTTGATTTGTTAAAAAAGTTTGAAATATCCATTAAATGTCATTCCACTTCATGATTGTGTCCCACTTGTTGTTGATTCTTCACAAAAAAAATACAGTTTTATATCTTTATATTTGAAGCCTGAAATGTGGCAAAAGGTCGCAAAGTTCAAGGGGGCCAAATACTTTCACAAGGCACTGTATATTCAAAGTGTCAACCAAGTCCTAATCAGGCAATCCACTGGCTTAAACAAACCATGAAGACAGAAACACTTCCAAAGGCTGAAAAATGAGTGTAACAATTAAATTGCTCTTGGGATCAAATCTGCTGTGTGGACTCAACCACCATCTCTGTATTAAGAAAAAAAGCACACTCCATTCTTCCACTCCTTTTATATCTTGCTGACCAGCAAGCCCACTAATCAAACTTGGCGTTCCAAAGGCATGAGTAGAACTGTTGAACTGTTTAGTCCCCTTACGCATGCAGAATATTAAGATCCGGTCAGAGGCAGTAACCTCTAGCCTATGCAGTTCTCTAAATATGCACTTCACCAGACAAACTGAGTAGAGAAATCTCCCAAAATCAAATCATTCTAAAAACGTTTTGTGCTGCAGAAATGCAAGACACATACATGAAAACAGGAATGTGCTCTGACTTTGAACACACCCTGCAGGATGAATCCTCTTCGTGTAGCTAGTATACAGTATTTCTGAACAGGTCATTTATATATGCATATTCAGCTCTGTTTTTGATACCCCGCCTCCACCGTTGGCCACCTATTTGAAACAATGCAGTTCTGCTTGGAATGCATCCCACACATGCCCTCCTTCAGGTCCTTCAGGGCATCATCAGCGGAGGTTGATGTCTGATGAGGAATGAGAGAGGGGTAGAAAGAATGAGAGCGAGAAAGAGAGAGAGAGACTACCCACAGAAATGTTGGCAGATCCTGATGGAGTCAATATTTTCATCAGTCTTTTGATTTGTCAATCTAGTTCCAAGGCTCTAGCTCTGAAGCCCACACCACCCCTCCAACCCCTGATCACTATGGAACTTGTATGACCTGACTAGACTGAGATGAATCCATTTACTGTACCTAGTCCCAGCCTACTATATCCATTTACAGTATCATTACATTTTCTTGGTGTGTTCAATGTGGACTTATGTTAATTAAATGTACCTCAATTGTGTTTACTCCTCGTAACTCGCTGTGCTGTGACTCTGTGTCCTGTGACTGTGAGAAGTTGATTGGCCACCACTGAGTTTAAACTTAATTGCGTTATAAGTAATGCCTGGCACAGAGCTTTCATCCCCTCCTCGGGCTGGTGCACTTGGCGGGAACCCTGCTCCTTGAGTGCAGATCAGGGATTTGAAGAGTAGGACTGAATTTAGCCCTTTTGGTTCCTGAGAACCATCTGGCCAGATTTGAGGCTCTTTCTCCCTCTCTTATGTTAATTTTAATACTCCTAAGTCCCTCCACATCACAATCTTCCAACGCAAAATGTTTAATGGGCAGAGCGCTTCAGAGCTCATAAATTAATTGTGGCATGCTGAACTAATAAAGAGAGTCAATCTGTTTTGTAAATCCCGCATGTGCTATTTTTAAATGAAAGGAGAACGACAGTGAAAGGAGAGAAAAAAAAGATTGCCTCCATTGCCGGAAGCTTCTCAGAAATGCTTTTTTTCTCCTCCAAGCTTATGGGGTATATCATATTAGATATGTCTCTTCCATATAATGTTATTGTGCTGGGAGTCTTTTCCAGGCCCAAATCCCAGAAAAGCCTGTAATAATCTGTCAACTGAGGGAGATTCCCTCACAGACAAGGGGTCCTAATCCACCCAGATCAATAACACACTCAGGCTGTCTTCTCAGCCCCATTCATGCCACTGTCCGCTCAGTGACAGCAGGTCCTTTGTATCTGGTGTCTCCCCTGCCATGGATCCAATTCCCCCGGTCCCCCGCGGTCCCCCTGGGCCCTCTGGAGGTTAATGACTGGAATAATGGAGCCATATTAAGGTCAATATCTGACCTCCGGATTAGGCTCAATGAGAGCAACTGGAGAGCTAGCACACCAGGCAGGGCCAATAAAGCAGTGCTAGAACCTAATTGCCCCTTTATGGATACAGACAATCCAATTATCCTTCCTGGTTGATCAAACAGCCTGTCTACTGTTGGCTCTGCCTGTCAAAACAGAGGATATTCCACATCCTAAAGAGCTTCTGAATAGAAGGCTTAATTTTCATCTGCAAAGAGGGCCTGGTGCATTCCATATCGTTCTACTTATGAGAGTCACCAGACTGATACTATTACATCAGGCTGAAATGAGAAACAAAGCAGGTGGAAGTGGCTGTGACAAGCCTGGGTCTTTATTTCCCCCAGCTCTGGAGCCCAGCCCTGGTGAAGCTTCGGTGAACTCCGGATGAAGAATGACGACAGAGGATGAGACGTCAGAGGGAGAGCTGGAGCTGCTTTGTTAGTGTGGCTTATGTGGCTGATGCTTCCTCGTATAATAGGATCATCTAGTCAATAGTCAATCATCTGTAACAAGACTGGCTCATTGGTATTGGAGTCTCTAAGGTGGGTTCCTCTAGGGACCTAAAACCTTAAAATGGTTCCACTGAGGGTTAATGAGCAAGGGAGGTAAGAAGGCAGACACCACTAACCTTGTAATTGCTGTAACGGACACCTGTAAATTATACTGTAATTTGGGGATATTATCAACAATAAAATACTCTGTAATATTTTACTGCAGCATTCTGAAAATGATGGTGCATTGTGGGAAAATGTTGCGGCCGTGGAAATAATTGCTGTATTTCAAATATCACTGTAATTCCACCCCACAGAATACAGTACCGTATCGTATCTTTGGAGCAACAAACAAACATTTGACCACTAGTGGGGGAATGATATTGTTGTTTCTGGATCATTAACATATTTTGAGGCATGCTCTGTAAGAGGCTATATTTGTTGCACCCTTGAGTGAGAATGCTGAACTAATTAAATTCATATGTGGTTATAGTGCCCCATCAGTTAGTATAGGACACATATTGGAGTATCAGCAAGTCTTAAACCTTAAATGGTTGAGCATTTTGCCATGTCCTTTTGGTCTGTTTTGCCCTTTAGTCGCTGCCAGTTTGGAAGCCTTTGTTAAAGCCTCTAGAAGTGCAAGTGAATTAAGGCACCAAATAGTCCTTAATGTACTGTAATGTGTAAACACTTTACCTAGCAGTCAACCTGCTTGCACCACACCTTTGCAATTACAGTAAAATTGTACGGTATTGTACTGTGTGTCATTATCCGGTAATTGATTTGATACGGTATTTATATTACAATAGGTGTGCTGTAATATGAAATACACAATTTTACTTGCCACCGAGCTGCCTGTAAGCTACTGTCAAATTCACAGTAACCCCTTTACAGAGCATGACCTAATTTTCCTCTAACATTGTAATTACAGTTTATGAGAGAATAGATTATGTATTTATGAACAGGCAGTGCATAAGTATGCTATTTCCACAGCAGATCATATAGGGCTTGGTACAGACAGCTGAGCTTAAAGGTATCCCAATATTTGAAGACTTATCATTGATGAGTCAAAACCTTGCCATCAGAGATTGTAGCAGAACTTTACGAGAAGTTGAAAGCTGACTGTTGACATAAATTGACCTTTATAAACCACTTGTTAGCAGCTCCCTCTTCTGTTAGGCCTGGGTAGACCCTCTCAGAATGAGAGCAAGACAAAGCCTACCATATGACTGTACATGTGAGAGCCTCTGATACCACCGAGCATTACCCTACATCACTGCAGATGCATCAGCCCTCAGACCTCAGACTAGCTATATCATCTCAGTAATGATGTGTGAGTGGGAGGATTTTGTTTGAGTGCACTGTTTACGAGAGACAACCTGCCATCACAAACACTAACATGTTTCACAGGTCACTGGGGCTGTTCAGCACAATTAGCCATGAAGATAAAAATACACACAATAAAAGGAAAAAATTCACAAAAAAACAGTCAGTGCCACAGCTGGTGCATTGGACTGACAGCGACAATTTCAGGAAGTTAACTTTTCATTTCGCTGACAGACCAAAACATTTTGAGTCTAGTTGGGGTTAAGGTCAATGGTACTTCTAGATAATAGAGTTTTGTTGCATTTAGTTTCATTTGTGGACAAAACAACTAATTGAAATCAACAAACAAACCTCTTTACAGTAAGTGGTCCCTATATTGCTAAATCAACTATTTCAAAAGTGGGCTTTGGTTGCAAAGGGAGATGGTGTAAATAAAATGTACTTTCACTTTATGATGTACTGAATAATTTTACTGATACATAGCAATAGTTACACTGAACAAAAATATAAACGCAACATATAAAATATTGTTTCATGAGCTGAAATAAAAAATCCCAGAAATGTTCCATATATGCAAAAAGCGTATTTCTCGCAAATTTTGTGCGGAAATATATTTACATCACTGTTAGTGAGCATTTCTCCTTTGCAAAGATAATCCATCCACCTGAGGTGTGGCATATTAAGAAGCAGATTAAACAGCATGATCATTACACAGGTGCACCTTGTGCTGGGGACAATAAATGCCACTCTAAAATGTGCAGTTTTATCGCAAATAATGCCACAGATTACTCACGTTTTGAGGGAGCGTGCAATTGGCATACTGACTGCAGGAATGTCCACCAAAGCTGATCCCAGAGAATTTAATGTTCATTTCTCTACCATAAGCCGCCTCCAACGTTGTTTTAGAGAAATTGCCAGTACTTCCAACAGGCCTCACAATCGCAGACCACGTGTAACCACACCAGTCCAGGACCTCTACATCTGGCTTCTTCACCTCCGGGATCATCTGAGACCAGCCACCCGGACAGCTGATGAAACTGTGGGTTCGCACATTCGAAGAATTTCTGCACAAACTGTCAGGAACTGTTTCAGGGAAGCTAATCTGTGAGCTCCTCGTTCTCACCAGGGTCTTGACCGACTTTAGTGGGCAAATGATCACCTTCGATGGAGAAGTGTGCTCTGGAGAATTGTGAGTTTAACAGATTAATCCTGTTTTCAACTGTACCAGGCAGATGGCAGACAACGTGTATGGTGTTGTTTGGGCTAGCAGTTTGTTGATGTCAATATTGTGAACAGAGTGCACTATGGTGGCGGTCAGTGGTGTAAAGTACTTAAGTAAAAATACCATGAAGTATTACTTAAGTAGTTTTTTGTGGTATCTGTACTTTACATTTATATTTTTAACAACTTTCACTTTACTACATTCCTAAAGAAAAGTATGTACTTTTTACTCCATACATTATCCCTGACACCCAAAAGTACTTAGCAGGACAGAAAACGGTCCAATTCACACACTTATCAATAGAACAATCCCTGTCATCCCTACTGCCTCTGATCTGGTTGTCACGACTTCCGCCGAAATTGGTTCCTCTCCTTGTTCGGCGTTCAGTGTTGCCGGTCTTCTAGCCATCATTGATCCACTTTTCATTTTCCATTTGTTTTGTCTTCCCACACACCTGGTTTAAATTCCGTCATTACATGTTGTGTATTTAACCCTCTGTTCCCCCCCATGTCCGGAATTGTTTATTGTAAGTGCACGTTGTCTGGTATGCGACGGGTTTTGTACCCATTGTAGTGATTGTTTTGTTTACGGTGATTTTTATTATTAAACTGCGCTGTTGTAACAGTTTTTTGCTCTCCTGCGTCTGACTTCTCTGGCACCAGTACGCATCCCTTACACTGGTAGGACTCACTAAACACAAATGCTTAATTTGCAAATTATATCTGAGTGTTGGAATCTGCCCCTGGCTATTCGTAAATTTAAAAAACAAGACAATTGTGCAGTCTGGCTTGCTTAATATAAGGCATTTTAAATGTCTTCTTACTTTCTTTACTTTTAATATACTTAAGTACATTTAAAACCAAATACTTTTACTCAAGTAGTATTTTATTGGTTGACTTTTACTGGAGTAATTTTCTATTAAAGGTATTTTTACTTTTACTCAAGTATGACAATTGGGTACTTTTCCACCACTGCCTGTAAGTTGCAATGGATAACAGCGCCTGTAAGTTTCTCTGCTAAATGACTAAAATGAAATTATGAAATTTCATGACATCTTAACACCTTGAGATGATCTCACTCTTCAGTACATGCTAGAATGAAATGAAACCAAACAACACAGGTCAAATTTACTTTGCGATATTGCCTCACTGACTAGATAGGTCATGCACCACACAGCAGGTGAGTGTAGACATGAATGATGACACAGTGACCCCTTTGATTCTCATTTAAACTAATGTACTGACCAGCTCCCTTTAGTCCGACATGCTCAGAAGAAAACACATCTGTGGATCAACAAAAAGGTAACAATTTCTCACAAAACAATACTGCAATTGTTGATAAAAATACATTATTTTTCTCCTCTTAATTGTTGCAAATTACATCCAGCAGACATTTGCCCTGACATTCAAAGGTGTGTAATGTGTTAAAGGGGAGAGAGGCTACATCTACGATAATATTTGAATTGCAGCAGATGAAATAGACGGCTTATTCAGACGTGTTTTAATGCACAATCGTCACATTATCCCTCTTTTTTTGCTGTTGAGTAAATTAGGTTAACAAGAGTCTTTTTTTTGCATTGCAATCCTGTCTGTCATCCATCACACTGGCTGATCCCCACCTCTGTAACCACCAGACTGTGTGATTCTGGGTGTTAATTGTCTGCTCTAATTAAAAGATAATGGTTAGTATCCAATGGTGTCAATGAGCGCATGCAAGTGCACACCTTAATCAGGAGCTAATGACTGTGATTCACTGGGAGACATTAACAGCTATTTATAGCCCGCTCTATATATTCTGGGAGCTAACTGTCTATTAGTGAGCTAAATGTGTGCTTCTTCTGATAGCTGATACATATCTGCACATAAACTCACAAGGACACACACATTTGGTGAAATACAAATCACTCAAAACACTATACTTTGCTTTTTCATATACCACAGTTGCACTGCTTTCTGCTTCTTCTGAATTCAAATAAGAAGACAGACAAAAGGTAGTCCCTTATACCAAATGCTCCCTTCATATGTGCAGCATTCATTCTTTATTTCAGGAGCCATTAGTTCTGCTATCCCAGTGTGCAAAAGTGTGAGCTGTCTGTTT
Source organism: Oncorhynchus masou masou (assembly GCF_036934945.1). Lineage (NCBI taxonomy): Eukaryota > Metazoa > Chordata > Actinopteri > Salmoniformes > Salmonidae > Oncorhynchus > Oncorhynchus masou. The sequence continues at coordinate 72,898,376 of NC_088224.1, read as the reverse complement.
CTTTGAAAGTGCTGTCTAATTGACTGTGCAGCATGCCACCTCCCACATGCTTGCCCTGCTTCACCGAGCTACCAGTCATGGTAACCTGTTCACCAGTTCATACCAGCAGCACTATCTGGCGGACTTCACTCCCCAACCAACTCCAATGAGGTTAAATATACACCTGTTATTTTTCCCAAACTTTGTCTTCCCTCCATTTCAATAAAATATGCAAATCAATAAACAAATTGCCCACCGTGAAATAAGAAAGAATTGTATTTAATATAATGCCCCACCGGGCACACACTGGTTGAATCAACATTGTTTCCATGTCATTTCAATGAAATTACGTTGTACCAATGTGGAAAAGATGTTGAATTGACACCTGTGCTCAGTGGGACAGCAACCCACTTCCTACAGTAGAAGGGGGGGATGTTTCAGCAGAGGACTGAGCAACTTTGCTCTCAAAGTTTGGTAGGAGACATAATTTCCATGGCTAGGAGGGGAGGCCATTATCTGAAGGCCACCTTTCCGTTTTTGACATTGTCAGTTGAACTTTGCCGGAGAACAGGAAATTGCTTGAAAATGTCACCTGTTCCTCAGCTCTGTGTCTCGAATCAAGAACTTGGACATTGGCCTGGCGCTATTTCAGACCTGTCAGGGACATCAAGACTCGCCAAAGCTTTCAATAAGCCATCACACCATTTCACCCAGCGGCTGCTTTGCTCTTTTCTGTTTCTTTGATAACTCTGTCAGTCAGTAAGACATATTTCATACACCTGTCCCTCTGGGGTCACACAGGAGAAAGGGTCAGTGGAAACAACGTCTCGTTTCGAAGGAGGAAGTAGCATTATATGAATTATCTCAAGAGACAGGAGAGAGACTGACCTCGGGTTAATATCTGTACTAATGTTATTCTGAATGATGCGTATTGTTTATCTAAAGGGATTAACTGCACTGTATATGATATTGCAAAGCATATGGCAAGTTGGATTAACATGTCAACATGTCTATTTATAATTTGATTATCATTATTAATATCGCTGAAACTATAGCTTTTAAGTTACCGCTGTACAGAGCAGAGCAGATGGATGGGTATGCGTCACTGAATGAAATAATAACCTGGGGAAATTATACTCCATAATCTCCTGGAACATGATGCAGTTCAAGACCTTACAGGATTTTACTGCCAATAATTATTTTAAGAGAGAAGATACAACAGGATATGCAACCCAGTCTTGCTGAGAGAAAAACGGTATTGCATCAGCCATGTTAGAACATTCTTACAAGGCCATTAACTTCCACTGAGGCCCCATTAAGTCAGCTGACAAATGATTTGGATTTAAACAACAAATCAATGTTTCATTATGATCATTTCATAATTGAATTTATTTTCAATTACTTGTTATCTTATCTCTAATTATAAACTGGGTGGGTTGAGCCCTGAATGCTGACTGGCTGAAAGCCATGGTATATGAGACCATATACCACGGGTATGTTCTAATTACGTTTTTAAGCAGTTTATAATAGCATTAAGGCACCTTGGGGGTTTGCGGTATATGGCTAATATACCATGGCTAAGGGCTGTATTCAGGCACTCCGTGATAAGTTCTGCCTAAGAACAGTCGTTAGCCGTGGTACAGTGCATTCAGACCACTTGACTTTTCCCACATTTTCTTACGTGACAGCCTTATTCTGGAGCAGGTTTTCATCAAGGATCTCTCTGTAATTTGCTCCATTCATCTTTCCCTCGATCCTGACTAGTCTCCCAGTCCCTGCCGCTGAAAAACATCCCCACAGCATGATGCTTCACCATAGGGATGGTGCCAGGTCTCCTCCAGACGTGATGCTTGGCATTCAGGTCAAAGAGTTCAGTCTTGGTGTCATCAGACCAGAGAATCTTGCTTCTCATGGTCTGAGAGTCTTTAGGTGCCTTTTGGCAAACTCCAAGCTGGGTGTCATGTGCCTTTTACTGAGGAGTGGCTTTCGTCTGGCCGTTCTACCATAAAGGCCTGATTGGTGGAGTTACTGCAGAGATGGTTGTCCTTCTGGAAGGTTTTCCCATCTCCACAGAGGAAATCTAGAGCTCTGTTAGAGTGACCATCATGTTCTTGGTCAACTCCCTCCCCAAGGCCCTTCTCCCCCGATTGCTCAGTTTGGCCGTGCAGCCAGCTTTAGGAAGAGTCTTGGTGGTTCCAAACGTTTTCCATTTAAGAACGATGGAGGCCACTGTGTTCTTGCGGACCTTCAATTCTGCAGAAATGTTTGGTACCCTTCCCCAGAATTGTGCCTCGACACAATCCTGTCTCGGAGCTCTAAGAACAATTTCTTTGACCTCATGGCTAGGTTTTTTGCTCTGTCAACTTTGTGACCTTAAGTAGACGTGTGTGTCTTTCCAAATAATGTCCAATCAATTGAATTTACCAGAGTTGGACTCCAATCAAGTTGTGGAAAGATCTCAAGGATGATCAATGGAAACAGGATGCACTTGAGCTTAATATCATGTCTCATAGAAAAGGATCTGAATGCTTATGTAAATAAGGTATTTCAGTTTTTTTTTATTAATACACTTGCAAAAATGTCTAAAAACTGTTTTTCACTTTGTCATTATGGGGAATTGTGTGCAGATTGCTGAGAAATGTTTTATTTATCAATTTTAGAATAAGGCTGTAACATAACAAAATTTGTAAAAAGTCAATGGTATAAATTCTTTCAGAAGGTATTGTGTATTGGCCATATACCACACCCCGCCTTGCCTTCTTGTTTAAATGTAATGCATCTGAAAACTGTTTTTGTACTGAATATCTCAGATGCATATGTTAGTCACAGTAGTATTCATGCAGGTGTTCATGCAACTTATTTTGGAGTGTGTCTGCAGTTTAACCCATCATTTCCTGGTGTCCGGGAGCATGAGCAGAAGAGTTGTTGAAAAATCGTATGCCTTGTTTAAAAAGAGACTAGTTACTGGGGTCGTCTCATGAAGAAGATGCAGATATATAATACAATTTAAAAAATGCCAAATACATAATGTCAATCTAAGGTGAGCTTGCATATTGTAGTAATGTTAGTCAGACCAAAGGTTGTATTGGAATGCAGAGCCTGGTGCCAATCGTAAGCCTGTTTTTATGTCCCGTCAATAAATGATCAAATCTAGGCAGAAACAGAGTACTCCTTTGTCTTTGTTTTAATGGTTAGTCACCCTTTGAAGTGTCCCAGGGTTTTTCAAGTCCCTCAGTCGAGTGATTTAATTTTTGTTTTAGCTGGGCTGAAGAGTGTTTGGTTACACATTCTTTCCCTGGTGCCAATCATTTTTGGTTACAGTACACTGAATACTGTATGTCAGAGTTGTAACCAGGTCATCAAGTAAAAGTGCTGGCAGCCGAGTACAGCGACTGCCAGTCTCACCGAAATTAGGCGACATAATTAATTTTGCACTCATTACTAAATGGTGTTATCGCAACCTTTATGTATCAAGATGAATGAGTTGAGTTAATGATAACCTGTGAAACTGCATTTACTTCTACGATCTTTAATCAAGTCTCAACGTCATAGTTTTTTAATTACTAGGAGACATGCTTAGGCTTATTCATCACTGATTCATCACATCATAAAATATATTCACACTTCAGAAAATATAATCTAATGGTAACACACCTGCTGTAAACACTAATTGAATTTGCATAAATCTTCATTTTATACACTAAGTTAGTGTGAATGACCCATTTGATTACCATCCATTTTCACTGGCATATTAATAAAACAAATATTATATATGAGTCTCCGGCATTTAACTGTGTTCCATATGTGGTATTTCATAGTTTTGACCTTTTCACTATTAATATACAATGTAGAAAATAGTAAAAAAATAAAGAAAAACTCATGAATAGGTGTGTCCAGACTTTTGACTGGTACTGCATATTTTGTCAAACTTTTTAAATTTCAATTATCCATTTTCACTTATCACGCACGGACAGGGTTTCACTTGTACTATATTGAGATCAATTACTAGACTAATTGTAGTGCAATTTAATTTTGTGCTACAGTATATCTTAGGGGCATTTTGAAACTGATCCGCTTGATTGAAAGCTGCAATGATAAGTTAGCATTCAAATGAATGTAGCGATATTAGCTTAAGAAAATGAAAGACAATTATGCAAATGATCCTTAAGATGCTTTTTCTATGAAAATACTATTGTGAGGAGGCAATAATAGGGTATTTGTTACCAGATTGGATCAGTGTTGTTCACGTTAATCTTACCTGGCTTTTCTTAATAATATATTTTCTTTACTCAGCAAGGAGCCGAGTTAACTGTAAATTGCTGATAATTGACTACATTGCAGTAGGCCTTTAAGGCTAAATGTATGGGTGTGGTTGGAGGCGTGTCTAACCCACACCACAGATGCCATGTTGAATTAGACCGTAGTCCATTTGTTTCGAAAGCCGAGCATTGTTTGCTACAAAGAGGGATTTCAGGACTCTTTTCTCCATTGTTCAATACTGCTTTATTGGAAAATATACATTTAATCATTCAGTCTTCATCTTCCATTGTACCTTTACATTTTCAGCTGGAGTATTGACTTTACATATGACATAGCTTTGAGATTTCCTATTTTAAATGTAAATAAAATATTTTTTATTATATCTACAACTATATACAAAAGTATGTGGACAACCTTTCAAATTAGCGCATTTGGTTATTTCAGTCACACCCATTGCTGACAGGTGTATAAAATCGAACACACAGCCATGCATAGAAAGACAAATATTGGCAGTAGAATGGATTTGCTGAAGAGCTGTTACTTTCAATGTGGAACCATCATACGATGCCACCTTTCCAACAAGTCAGTTTGTAAAATGTCTGTCCTTCTAGAGCTGCCCAGGTCAACTGTAATTGCTATTATTGTGAAGTGGAAACGTCAAGGAGCAACAACAGCTCAGCCGCGAAGTGGTAGGCCACACAAGCTCACAGAACGGCATCGCCGAGTGCTAAATCACGTAGCGCGTAAAAATCATCTGTCATTGGTTACAACACTCACTACCGAGTTCCAAACTGCCTCTTAAAGCAACGTCAGCACAATAACTGCTCGTTGGGAGCTTCATGAAATAGGTCTCCATGGACGAGCAGCATCATACAAGCCTAAAATCACCATGCACAATGCCAAGCATCGGCTGGAGTGGTGTAAAGCTCACCACCATCTGTCAGTCCAATGGATGAATCTGGGGAACACTACAGTTGGCACTATGCATTAGCGCAGGTAAAGTGCTAAGCCCCTTAGTTCCAGTAAAGGGAAATCTTAACTCTTCGGCATACTATGACATTCTAGACGATTCTATGCTTCCAACTGTGTGGCAACAGTTTGAGGAAGACGCTTTCCTGTTTCAGCATGACAATAACTCTGTGTACAAAGCTAGGTCCATACAAAAATGGTTTGTCGAGATCGGTGTGGAAGAACTTGACTGGTCAGCACAGAGCCCTGACCTCAACGCCATTGATCACCTTTGGGATGAATAGGAATGTCGACTGTGAGCCAGCCCTAATTGCCCAACATCAGTGCCCGACCTTGATTCCATTCAGCTCGTGGCTGAATGGAAGCAAGTCCCTGCAGCAATGTTCCAACATCTAGTGGAAAGCCTTCCCAGAAGAGTGGAGGCTGTTATGCAGCAAAGGGGGGACCAACTCCATATTAATGCCCATGATTTTGGAATGAGATGTTCGACGAGCAGGTGTCCACGTACTTTTGGTCATGTAGTGTACAGTAACACATTATTTTCATAGTTTCATAATTTCATTTTTTTATTTTATTTACACTACATGCTTTCATGCTAATGGGTGTTGCATAGTGAATAGGGTGCCATTTCAGACTCAGAGTGAATGGAGAGACCTGTTGATTGCAATAGGCTAGCAGTATTCAGTGTTAGGCTGAAGGTGAAGGAGGTTCTCATTTGCCATTCAGAAAGTAGCTTTTATCCCTTCTTTCAATTTAGTTAAGCGGGAACTACATTTCTCCTAAATGACCTTTAGCGATGATGGAGGTGGTAATTGCAACATCAATAATAGATGTGGGTTCTTTTGTAATGGGCATTCAAGGATAATAGCCAGTTCAGAAGCACTACATGCTGTTTCAGGGAGAGAGGCCCAATGGTTCCTTAGTATATTGAAAGAGTGTTGATAAAGTCCATGTGGACATTGTTTTATCATACAAACACTGGCATGGGTGAATAAGGTCTTGGGAAGTGAAGGCTGGTGGGAGGAGCTATAGGAGAATGGGCTCATTGTAATGGCTGAAATGGAAAAAATGGAACGGAGTCAAACATTGTTTCCGTATGTTGGAAACCTTTCCATTAATTCAATTCCAGCCATTACAATGAGCCTGACCTCATATAGCTCCTCCCACCAGCCTCCACTGGTCTAGGGGTCAATATGAATATGACTTACTGTATTTTCCACTGCCTAAAAAAATGATTACAATGAATGTCCTTTAATTTCTTAAGGATCTGATAATAAGTCATGAGAAAGTGAATGTTGCTGTACAATAAACCTCATATCATCTGTAACTCTATAGGAGCAGAACAATATATTTTTACCTTGTCAGCTCAGGGACTTGATCTTGTAACGTTTCAGTTACTAGTCCAACACTCAAACCACTAGGCTACCTGCCGCCCAACTAGGCTACCTGCCACTATCAGATCATGTGATAATTTCCCCCCATTCAAGGGAAAATTGCACCACTGTTTTCAATGTATTGTCACTTATGCCTTTAATTGTCATTTATTATTGCATTTTCATTGCTTTGGGAAATAGGTTTACACATTTATTAAGTTGATTGTTGAATACATCATTTTTTTCAGAACGTTGATATCAAAATTGCCCACTCAGCTGAACTGTATGTTCTGATGTAGAGAAAAGTACATCAATTTTCCTATCCCTGTAAATTGGACATTAGGGTTTGTTATTGACCATTTTACCCAATATCAAGCATATTTTCACAAAATTTACTTGGATGGTATTTTGAACTAGGGGTTTAGGATGGGAAATCTCATTGCCAGCCATCACACTATAAGGTTTTGACAAGATTTTCCATATCAGATTTTTTTATGACGACAAATGCATTCTAAAATGGTGCAGCCTTCTTTAATCAACATTTGTATAACACATAACTAGAGTATAGAGGTATTAAAAGTTCAAGACGGTGGTCTAAAGTACAGAATTAAAAATACGTTAAAGGCCTAATTAAGTCATGTGTCTGTACTTTACTATTTATTTTACTTCACTACTGTCACGACTCCGACCGAAGGACGCTCCCCTTCCCGTTCGGGTGGCGCTCGGCGGTCGTCGTCGCCAGCCTACTAGCTGCTACTAATTATTTCCTCCCCCTCCTTATATGTTTATTGAGTGCACCTGTTTTGAGTTAGGTAAGATAGTAGTGAGGCTTTATTAGTCAGCCGGCACGCCTGGTTCCTTGTGTGGGATTAATTATTGTGACCGTCTGTTTGGTGTACTTGTGTCCACGTCTATGGGTTTCGTGTTTTTCCCATTTCGTTGTTTTTCCTGGACAGTTTAAGTCCCCCTGTTTGGGGGCGTTTGTTTGTTCATTACGCCCTGTGTTTTCGTGGGATTGGCTTATGTTCGCAGTTTCTTTGTGCTTTAAAATAGCACTCCCCTGAACTCTCTGCTTCCTGCGCCTGACTTCTCACCCACTACACTCAGATCGTTACAGAATCCTGCACCCTGAGGAATGGAGTCAGCAGGAGCAACAGCCACTCCCCTCCCATCGATGGAGGAGAGGGTTCTACATCATACCACCGTTCTCCATCGTATCGGAACGGCTATGGATCTGGTGATGGAGAGAATGGACCAATGGGAGAGAAGCGGTCTCCTCTCTCCACCTTTGGCTCCCCCCCTCCGGACTCCCCATCTCCCGACTCCAGCACCCTCCGTCTTACGCTCCCGAGGGTCTATGATGGAGCTGCGGCGGGGTGCCAGGGGTTCTTACTCCAGCTAGAACTATACCTGGCCACCGTCAGACCCACTCTCTCGGGAGCGGAGAGGGTGAGTGTCCTCATCTCCTGCTTCACGGGTCGTGCTCTGGAGTGGGCAAACACAGTCTGGAATGGCCCAGACTCAGTGAAGGAGCACTACCCCAAGTTTTCTCACCGCTTCCGCGCCGTGTTTGACCACCCTCCAGATGGCCGAGCGGAAGGAGAACGACTATTCCATCTCCGGCAGGAGAAGAGGAGCGCCCAGGATTACGCGTTGGAGTTCCATACCTTGGCAGCAGGATCCGGGTGGAATGACAGGGCCCTTATCGACCACTACCAGTGTAGTCTCCGGGAGGACGTCCGCAGGGAGCTAGCGTGTCGGGACACCGCTCTTTCCCTGGATGAGCTAATTGACATGTCCATCCGACTGGACAATCTGCTGGCTGCCCACGGGCGTTCGGAGAGGGTCCTGTGTGTTCCACCACCCAGCACCTCCACTCCCGTTCCGATGGAGTTGGGAGGGGCTTTGCCAAGGGGTACCGGAGGAGGAGGAGGCTCCCTCTGCACCAGCTGTGGTCGGAGAGGACACACGGCTGATTGGTGCTGCAGGGGTCTCGATCACCCCAGGTGTGTCAGCACCAAACTCACCCAGAACCCCCTGTTGGTCACATGTTCGTCTTGATTTTTTTTCTTACATTTTTCCCCTCTTCCCAGCATAGGGCGCTAGTCGATTCAGGCACAGCTGGGAACTTTATGGATTGCGGACTCGCTATTAAATTAGGTGTTCCGCTTGTGCCGATAGATTCTCCCTTTCCCGTGCACTCCCTAGATAGCCGGCCATTAGGGTCAGGGGTGGTCAGGGAGACCACGGTTCCACTGGACATGGTAACGCAGGGGAATCATAGAGAGCGTATCAGTCTCTATATTGTTGATTCGCCTGCGTTTCTAGTGGTGCTAGGGATTCCCTAGCTGGCCCCGCCTGGTTCCTTGTGCGGGATTAATTATTGTGACCGTCTGTTTGGTGTACTTGTATGCACGTCTATGGGTTTCGTGTTTTTCCCATTTCGTGTTTTTTCCTGGACAGTTTAATTAAGTCCCCCTGTTTGGGGCGTTTGTTTGTTCATTACGCCCTGTGTTTTTGTTGGATTGGCTTATGTTCGCCGTTTCTTTGTGCATTAAAATAGCACTCCCCTGAACTCTGCTTCCTGCGCCTGACTTCTCACCCACTACACTCAGATTGTTACAACTACATTCCTAATGAAAATAATGTGCTTTTTACTCCATACATAGTCCCTGACATCCAAAAGTACTCGTTACATTTTGACAGGAAAACGGTCCAATTCACGCACTTATCAAGAGAACATCCCTGGTCAATCCCTACTGCCTCTGATCTGGCGGATTCACTAAACACAAATGCTTTGTTTGTAAATTATGTCTGAGTTTTAGAGTTTGCCCCTGGCTATTTGTCAATGGTTTGCTTAAATACGGAATTTGAAACAATTTATACTGTCGATACTTAAGTATATTTTAGCAATTCCATTTAGTTTTTACACTTACAGTTGAAAGTTTACATACACTTAGGTTGAAGATATTAAAACTTGTTTTTCAACCACTCCACAAACTTCTTGTTAACAAACTATAGTTTTGGCAAGTCGGATAGGACATCTACTTTGTGCATGACAAGTATTTTTCCAACAATTGTTTACAGACAGATTATTTCACTTATAATTCACTGTATCACAATTCCAGTGGGTCAGACGTTTACATACACTAAGTTGACTGTGCCTTTAAACAGCTTAGAAAATTCCAGAAAATGATGTCATACTTCTTCTGATAAGCTAATTGGCATCATTTGATTCAATTGGAGGTGTACCTGTGGATGTATTTCAAGGCCTACCTTCAAACTCAGTGCCTCTTTGCTTGACATCAAGGGAAAATTAAAAGAAATCAGCCAAGACCTCAGAAAAAATACCTCCACAAGTCTGGTTCATACTTGGGAGCAATTTCCAAATGCCTGAAGGTACCACGTTCATCTGTAAAAACAATAGTACGCAAGTATAAACACCATGGGACCACGCAGCCATCATACCGCTCAGGAAGGAGACGCATTCTGTCTCCTAGAGATGAATGTACTTTGGCACGAAAAGTGCAAATCAATCCCAGAACAACAGCAAAGGACCTTGTGAAGATGCTGGAGGAAACAGGTACAAAAGTATCTATATCCACAGTAAAACGAGTCCTATATCGATATAACCTGAAAGACAGCTCAGCAAGGAAGAAGCCACTGCTCTAAAACCACCATAAAAACCCAGACTACGGTTGCTAACTGCACATGGGGACAGAGATCACACTTTTTGAAGAAATGTCCTCTGGTCTGATGAAACAAAAATATAACTGTTTGGCCATAATGACCATCCTTATGTTTGGAGGAAAAAGGGGGAGGCTTGCAAGCAGAAGAACACCATCCCAACCGTGAAGCATGGGGGTGGCAGCATCCTGTTGTGGGGAAGATGAGGAAAGCGCTGAGTGGATATATTGAAGCAACATTTCAAGACATCAGTCAGCAAGCTGACTGCTTGGTCGCAAATGGGTCTTCCAAATGGACAATGACCCCAAGCATACTTCCAAAGCTATGGCAAAATGGCTTAAGGACAACAAAGTCAAGGTAGTGGAGTGGCCATCACAAAGCCCTGACCTCAATCCCATAGAACATTTGTGGGCAGAACTGAAAAAGCATGTGTGAGCAAGGTGGCCTACAAACCTGACTCAGTGACACCAGCTCTGTCAGGAGGAATGTGCCAAAATTCCCCCAACTTATTGTGGAAGGCTACCCGAAACGTTTGACCCACATTTAAAAAAAAAATGTAAGGCAATGCTACTAAATACTAATTGAGTATGTTTGACTCAACATTGAGATATTAAAGACATGATAGATTAGACGCATATTAGTATAGTATAGTATGTTAAGGAGTAAAAGAGTGGAATGTGTTGGGAGATGGGAGCAGAGCAACGTGTTGATACAGGAAAGACAGATGGACATCTGTGGATTATATAAAGGAGGGGTTGAGGTCAGGAGGTGAGGACAGGTCACCTGAAGGGAGTAATAAGGGTTTGGTAACTTTTCCTGTTTAACCATAAGAAGGATTGGAGAGAAGGAGGAGTGTCTTAAGTGGGATATATTTTTCTGGATGGGAGAAGTGTTGGGTTGTCTGAATTACAGTGGTAAAGAACCTTTCGGAATAAATAAACTTGGTTAATTAAAGCTTCTCAAGTGTCCGTGGGTTATTTACACTGAAAAATAAGATCTTAATAAGTATATGTAAACTTCTGATCCACTGGGAATGTGATGAAAGAAATAAAAGCTGAAATATATCATTCTCTCTACTATTATTCTGACATTTCACATTCTTAAAAGTAGTGATCCTAACTGACCTAAGACAGGGAATTTATGAATAAATGTCAGGAATTGTGAAAAACTGAGTTTAAATGTATTTGGCTAAGGTGTATTCAAACCTCCGACTTAAACTGTAAGTATATTTAAAACCAAATACTTTTATACTTTCACTCAAGTAGAACTTTACTGGGTGACTTTCACTTTTACTTGAGTCATATTCTATGAAGGTATCTTTACTTTTACTCAAGTATGATAATTGAGTACTTTTTTACACCATTGGTTCAAGACTGTTTTTGCTGTCTTTAAATGCTAATTGATTTGGGTCAGTTCCAATGCAATTAAAATCATCTGAATATTGCCTTTGGATGGGGTTTCATCAAAGCAGGTAGACCCTCCTCATTGAAATCTGTTGGGAATTGACCAAACAAATCATAGAAACAACTCAAATAACAGTCAGAGTGTGACAGTACCCCCCCCCCCCCCACCTGAGGTCGATGCCCACTCTAGCCCAGCCAATACGAGGAGCTGGAATGTACCGAACCGGGCTATGCACACTCACAGGGGACACAGTGCGCTCCACTGCATAACACGGTGCCTGCCCGGTGCCTGCCCGGTTCCTCTCTCTCTCCGGTAAGCACAGGAAGCTGGCGCAGGTCTCCTAACTGGCTTCACCACACTCCCTGTGTTCCTCCCCCAATATATATTTGGGTCTGCCTCTCGGTCTTCCAGCCACGCCTCTCTGCTTTCACTGTCTCCAGCTCTGCTTTGGGGCGGCAATATTCCCCTGGCTGTGTCCGGGGTCCTTCGCTGTCCAGAATCTCCTCCCAAGTCCATGAGTTCTTTGCCACTGCTGCTACTGGCCGTTACCACGCTGTCTGGTCCATTGTTGGTGCGTTATTCTGTCACGATCATCATATTGAGTATACCAAAGCGCAGCATGGTATGAATGCATGATTTAATGAAAAGATGGAAAAAACACGAAGTACACTAAAACAAACAAACTAACAAGATGAACGTGACTGCTAAAGAAACACTGTGCTAACAAGCAACATAACATAGACAATAACCCACGAACCACAATACAAAACAGGCTACCTAAATATGGTTCCCAATCAGAGACAACGACATACACCTGCCACTGATTGAGATCCATATCAGGCCAAAACACATAGAAACAGACTAACTAGACATGCAACATAGAATGCCCACTCATATCACACCCTGACCAAACAAAACATAGAAACAAACAACTCAAATAATGGTCAGAGTGTGACATTGTCATCCTCACAAAGGTCTTGACCTGACTGCAGTTCGGCATTGTAACCACTGGAATGCTGGAGATGTGAGCTCTTCACAGATGAATCCCGGTTTCAACAGTACTGGGCCGATGGCAGACAGCGTGTATGGCGTCCTGTGGGTGAGCGGTTGCTGACATCAACATTGTGAACTGGTCTGTAAAGATGGCGCCAGAGAGGGTGACTGACGTTTTATGGGCTTTTAACCAACCATGCTATTTTGTTTAACTTATTATGTACGTAATGTTGCTGCTACCGTCTCTTATGACTGAAAAGAGCTTCTGGACATCAGATCTGCAATTGCTCACCTTGAACTGGACAAATAATTTTTCTTTAAAACTTGATGTGGATGTTGATCCCCACTTGGGAACTTTCCCTAACACCCTCAGCTGGAATGTGGCGCATGGAACGCAAAAAATATACTTAAAAATATTTAACCTCCACACATTAACAAGTCCAATAGCTTAAATGAAAGATAAACACCTTGTTTATCTACCCAGCAAGACAGATTTCTAAAATGTTTTACGGCGAAAAGATAGCACATATTTATGTCAAACCACCACCAAAGACACAGCAATTTGCATAGCCAAGTTGAACAAAATATGCAATCAACAAACGCAGGATTAAAAGAAAAATAAATCACTAACCTTTTGAAATCTTCATCAGATGACAGTAATATAACATGTTACACAGTACATTTATGTTTTTTTCAATAATATGCTATATATATCCATAAATCTCTGTTTACAATTACGGATTGTTCAAAAAATGCTACTCAAATGTCCGGAGAAATGACGATAGCTCCGGCAGATAACGTCAGATAACAAGCAATACACATCATAAACTTTAACTAAATATGCATGTTCTACATATATATAGAAAGATACACTTCTTCTAAATGCAATCGCTGTGTTACATTTATTTTTAACGTTACAGAATTCGTTCACTAGGCTATAATATGAGTCGGCGCTCAGAAATTAGCATGATGGCTCCTCTATCTTGGAGTCCACAGAAACCCAAATTTAACACATAAATATTCCCTTACCTTTGCTGTTCTTCCATCAGAAGACCTGGAAGGAATTATACTCACCAAAAACATCGTTTAGTTGTGAAGTCTGTGTCTTTCGGTTATCAAACACGGCATATTTCGGTTGAAATGCAGCCAAAAGACAAGCGGATGCGCACCAAAACGTCAAATTTACATATTATATGTCGACTAAACTTGTCAAACTATGTTCATAACCAAGCTTTAGCATGTTATAAAGGTGCACAACAATTCTCAGGAAGAACAGAAACACACGCGTCGTTTAATTAGTTTAGGAAAAGAGTGAACATCGGCGGAGAGCGCACATGAATGTGACCTTTTTTTTCTCGTGACCGAAAGGTTTCGGGAGGCCAAAACTCTCGTGAGCGCGCTATTCTCACAATGAGAAGCCCCATTGAAAGCAGACATCGCGCTGAAGACATAGAAACTGTTCCCAGGTCTGTAGGCGCTTGGGAAGGGTGGGGGCGATGACGTCAAAGTTGGGCCAACTTTTATGATGACAAGAGAGAGTTTGGGAGAATGACTGCCCTGAGAGTTCTGCTTTACATACAGACATAATTTCAACGGTTTTAGAAACTTTAGAGTGTTTTCTATTCAATAATATTTTTATATGCATATATTAGCAATTTTTGAAATATTTTTTTTCTGTTTAATATGGGCACGCAATTACTCCAAAGGGGGCAGCAGACAGCCCTATCCTTAACAGGTGAGTTGAACGAGAGGGATTTACTCCAGACACCCGACAAGGCCCTCATCCCCATCATTCGCAGGAGAAAGAGACAGAAATATTGCGGAAGGAGATCGGGGTGCCTTGTAAGGATCAGGCAACTAGTGGCTAATCTGCCTTTGCCATCGGTACTATTGGTCAACATACAATCGCTGGATAATAAAGTGGACGAACAATACGCACGTATATCCTACCAACATGACATTAAAAACAGTAATATCTTGTGTTTCACCGAGTCGTGGCTGAGCAACGATATGAAATAACATACAGCTGGTGGGTTTTACACTGTATCGGCAGGATAGAACAGCAGCCTCTGGTAAGACAAGGGGTGGCGGATTTCCCTCTTATAGGCTGTCTCATCGTTGTCTGTGATCACACCTGTTGTGTCGTCAGCAAACTTAATGATGGTGTTGGAGTCGTGTTTGGAGACGCAGTTGTGGGTAAACAGGGAGTACAGAAGGGAACTAAGCTCGCACCCCTGAGGGGCCCCAGTGTTGAGGTCAGCGTGGCAGACGTGTTGTTGCCTAACCTTTCCACCTGGGGGAGGCCCGTCAGGTAGTCCAGGATCCAGTTGCAGAGGGAAGTGTTTAGTCCCATGGTACTTAGCATAGTGATGAGCTTTGTGGGCACTATGGTGTTGAATGCTGAGCTGTAGTCAATAAACCACATTCTCACATACGTGAGAATTTTGTCCAGGTGGGAAAGGACAGTGTGGAGTGCGATTGAGATTGCGTCATCTGTTGGTCTCTTGGGGCGGTATGCAAATTGGAGTGGGTCTAGTATTTCCAGGATGATGGTGTTGATGTGAGCCACGACCAGCCTTTCAAAGCACTTCATGTCTACCGACGTGAGTGATATGGGGCAGTAATCATTTAGGCAGGTTACCTTCGATTCCTTGGGCACAGGGACTAAGGTGGTCTGCTTGAAACATGTAGGTACTACAGACTCGGTCAGGGAGGAGTTCAAAATGTCAGTGAAGCCACTTGCCAGTTGGTCCACACATGCTTTGAGTACACGTCCTGGATCATCCGTCTGGCACTGCGGCTTTGTGAATGCTGACCGGTTTTTAACGTCTAGCGTCGACCAATCCCGTATCCTGGAGCATAATCATAGCCTCAAGCTTATTAGCGTAACGCAACGTTAACTATTCATGAAAATCGCAAATGAAATTAAATAAATATATTGGTTCACAAGCTTAGCCTTTTGTAAACAACACTGTCATCTCAGATTTTCAAAATATGCTTTTCAACCATAGCTACACAAGCATTTGTGTAAGAGTATTGATAGCTAGCATAGCATTAAGCCTAGCATTCAGCAGGCAACATTTTCACTAAAACAAGAAAAGCATTCAAATAAAAATAATTTTCCTTTGAAGAACTTCGGATGTTTTCAATGAGGAGACTCTCAGTTAGATAGCAAATGTTCAGTTTTTCCAAAAAGATTATTTGTGGAGGAGAAATCGCTCCGTTTTGTTAATCACGTTTGGCTAAGAAAAATTAAAGAAAATTCATTCATTACAACGCCAAACTTTTTTCCAAATTAACTCCATAATATCGACAGAAACACGGCAAACATTGTTTAGAATCAATCCTCAAGGTCTTTTTCACATATCTATTCGATGATAAATCATTCGTGGCAGTTGTCTTTCTCCTCTGAACCTAATGGAAAAGTGGACGCAGCTGGAGATTGGGCAATAATTTCGACGGAGGACAGCAAGCGGACACCTGGTAAATGTAGTCTCTTATGGTCAATCTTCCAATGATATGCCTACAAATACATCACGATGCTGCAGACACCATGGGGAAACAACAGAAAGTGTAGGCTCATTCCTGGCACATTCACAGCCATATAAGGAGACACTGGAACACAGCGCATTCAAAATCTGGGGCATTTCCTGTATGAAATTTCATCTTGGTTTTGCCTGTAGCATTAGTTCTGGGGCACTCACAGACAATATATTTGCAGTTTTGGAAACGTCAGAGTGTTTTCTTTCCAAAGCTGTCAATTATATGCATAGTTGAGCATCTTTTCGTGACAAAATATCTTGTTTAAAACGAGAACGTTTTTTTATCCAAAAATTAAAAGAGTGCCCCATATATCGAAGAAGTTAAAGGTCTTCCTCAAATCGGCTAACGAGAGTGTGATCACACAGTTGTCCGGAACGACTGGTGCTCTCATGCACACTTCAGTGTTGCTTGCCTCGAAGGGAGCATCAAAGGCATTTAGCTCGTCTGGTAGGCTCCCGTCTGCTGGGCAGCTCACAGTTGGGTTTCCCTTTGTAGTCTCTTTTAAGCACTGCCACATCCAAAAAGCATAAGAACCAGTGTAGTAGGTTTCAATCTAAGTCCTGTATTGACGCTTTGCCTGTTTTATGGTTCATCTGAGGGTGTAGCGGGATTTCTTATAAGTGTCCGGATTAGTGACCCTTTCCGTGAAAGCGGCAGCTCTAGCCTTTAGCTCGGTGCGGATGTTGTCTGTAATCCATGGCTTCTGGTTGGCATATGTACGTATTGTCACTGTGGGGACAATGTCATCAATGCACTTATTGATGAAGCAGGTGACTGAGGTGGAATACTCCTCAATGCATTGGATGAATCCTGGAACATATTCCAGTCTGTGCTAGCAAAACAGTGCTGTAACTTAGCATCTGTGTCCTCTGACCACTTACGTATTGAGTGAGTCACTGGTACTTCCTGCTTTAGTCTTTGATTATAAGCAGGAATCAGGAGGTTATAATTATGGTCAGATTTGCATAATGGAGGGCGAGGGAGAGCTTTGTATGTGTCTCTTTGTGTGGATTAATGGTGGTTTAGAGGTTTTTTCTCCTCAGGTTGCACATGTGACATGCAGGTAGAAATTTGGTGAAACAGATTTAAGTTTGCCTGCATTAAAGTCCCTGGCCACGAGGAGCGACGCTTCTGGATGAGCATTTTCTTGTTTGCTTATGGCGTATACAGCTGGTTGAGTGTGGTCTTAGTGCCAGCATCGGTTTGTGATGGTAAATAGATGGCTATGAAGAATAATAGATGAGAACTTTCTTGGTAGATAGTGTGGTCTACAGCTTATCATGAGGTACTCTACCTCAGATGAGCAATGCCTCGAGAACCCTTTAACATTAGAAATGCACCAGCTGTTATTTACAAATAGACACACACCCCGCCCCTCGTCCTGTCATGCCGATGCACAGAAAACCCAGTCAGCTCTATAGTATCCATGTCGTTGTTCAGCCACGACTCGGTGAAACTTAAGATATTACAGTTTTTAATTTCTTATATATTTTTTAATATTCTTAATCGTAGATCATCCATTTTATTTTCCAGTGATTGCACGTTGGCCAATAGTACGGTTGGTAGTGGAAGTTGAATAACTTCTGTCTTTTCTTCATTTAAATGACGGGGTTTGGGCTTGGTCTCGAGAAAGCAGTATATCCTTCGTGTCTGACTTTTTTTTTCAGTTCAAGGCGCCATTATCTTTTGAGGCTGGTTGAGAGAATGTGAAGAATGTGCAAAGCTGTCATCAAGGAAAAGGGTGGCTACTTTGAAGAATCTCAAATATATATAACAGATTTTTATTTGTTTAACACTTTTTTTGGTTACTACAGTGGCAAGAAAAGTGATGTGAACCCTTTGGAAATACATGGATTTCTGCATAAATTGGTCATAAAATCTGATCTTCATCTAGGTCACAACAATAGACAAACACAGTCTGCTTATTAAACTAACAACACACAAGCAATTATACATTTATCATGAGTGTGAAAACTGAAAGCATGAACCACTGCTTTTAACCAGGGCAAGGTGACCGGAAACATGACCGAATACAAACAGTGTAGCTATTCCCTCTGCAAGGCAATCAAACAAGCTAAGCGTCAGTATTGAGACAAAGTAGAGTCGCAATTCAACGGCTCAGACACAAGAGGTACGTGGCAGGGTCTACAGTCAATCATGGATTACAAAAAGAAAACCAGCCCCGTCACGAACCATGTCTTGCTCCCAGGCAGACTAAATAACTTTTTGCCCGCTTTGAGGACAATACAGTGCCACTGACACTGCCTGCAACCAAAACATGCGGACTCTCCTTCACTGCAGCCAATGTGAGTAAAACATTTAAATGTGTTAACCCTCGCAAGGCTGCAGACCCAGACGGCATCCCCAGCTGCGCCCTCAGAGCATGCGCAGACCAGCTGGCTGGTGTGTTTACGGACATATTCAATCAATCCTTATCCCAGTCTGCTGTTCCCACATGCTTCAAGAGGGCCACCATTGTTCCTGTTCCCAAGAAAGCTACGGTAACTGAGCTAAATGACTACCGCCCCGTAGCACTCACTTCCGTCATCATGAAGTGCTTTGAGAGACTAGTCAAGGACCATATCACCTCCACCCTACCTGACACCCTAGACCCACTCCAATTTGCTTACCGCCCAAATAGGTCCACAGACGATGCAATCTCAACCACACTGCACACTGCCCTAACACATCTGGACAAGAGGAATACCTATGTGAGAATACTGTTCATCGACTACAGCTCAGCATTTAACCTCTTGAAACTCTAGGGGCGCTATATCATTTTTGGATGAAAAACGTTCCCGTTTTAAACAAGATATTTTGTCACAAAAAGATGCTAGACTATGCATATAATTGATAGCTTTCGAAAGAAAACACTCTGACGTGTCCAGAACTGCAAAGATATTTTCTGTGCCCTAGAACGTGAGCTTCAGGCAAAACCAAGATGAGACGGCATCCAGGAAATGAGCAGGATTTTTGAGGCTCTGTTTTCCATTGTCTCCTTATATGGCTGTGAATGCGAGAGGAGTAAATCTGCCCTTTCTGTCGTTTCCCCAAGGTGTCTGCAGCATTGTGACGTATTTGTAGGCATATCATTGGAAGATTGACCATAAGAGACCACGTTTACCAGGTGTCCGCCTGGTGTCCTGCACCGAAATTGGTGCGCAAAAGTCAGCTGCAAGTATTTTTCCACAGAATTCAGAGGAGAATGCAGGCTTCCACGAACGATATATCAATGAAGAGATATGTGAAAAAACACCTTGAGGATTGATTCCAAACAACGTTTGCCATGTTTCGGTCGATATTATGGAGTTAATTCAGAAAAAGTTTGACGTTGTAGGTGACTGAATTTTCGGTTCGTTTCGGTAGCCAAATGTGATGTACAATACGGAACGATTTCTCCTACACACAGACGCTTTCAGGAAAAACTACGCATTTGGTATGTAACTGAGCGTCTCCTCATTGAAAACATCCGAAGCTCTTCAAAGGTAAATGATTTTATTTATTTGGTTATCTGGTTTTTGTGAAAATGTTGCGTGCTAAATGCTACTCAAAATGCTAAGCTAGCTTAGCATACTCTTACACAAATTAGTCATTTTCTATGGTTCAAAAGCATATTTTGAAAATCTGAGATGACAGTGTTGTTAAGAAAAGGCTAAGCTTGAGAGCAGACGCATTATTTTCATTTTATTTGCGATTTTCAGAAATCGTTAACGTTGCGTTATGCTAATGAGCCTGAGGCTTTAGTCACGATCCCGGATCCGGGATGGGGAGTGTCTCAACACCATAGTACCCTCCAAACTCGTCATCAAGCTCGAGACCCTGGGTCTCGACCCCGCCCTGTGCAAATGGGTACTGGACTTCCTGACGGGCCGCCCCCAGGTGGTGAGGGTAGGTAACAACATCTCCACCCCGCTGATCCTCAACACTGGGGCCCCACAAGGGTGCGTTCTGAGCCCTCTCCTGTACTCCCTGTTCACCCACGACTGCGTGGCCATGCACGCCTCCAAATCAATCATCAAGTTTGCGGACGACACTACCGTGGTAGGCTTGATTACCAACAACGACGAGACGGCCTACAGGGAGGAGGTGAGGGCCCTCGGAGTGTGGTGTCAGGAAAATAACCTCACACTCAACGTCAACAAAACTAAGGAGATGATTGTGGACTTCAGGAAACAGCAGAGGGAGCACCCCCTATCCACATTGATGGGACAGTAGTGGAGAGGGTAGGAAGTTTAAAGTTTCTCAGCGTACACATCACATCACAGACAAACTGAATTGGTCCACACACACAGACAGCATCGTGAAGAAGGTGCAGCAGCGCCTCTTCAACCTCAGGAGGCTGAAGAAATTCGGGTTGTCACCAAAAGCAAACTTCTACAGATGCACAATCAAGAGCATCCTGTCGGGATGTATCACCTGGTACGGCAACTGCCTCGCCCACAACTGCCTCGCCCACAACCGTGGGCAAATGTCCTGCCCTCCAGGACACCTACACCACCCGATGTCACAGGAAGGCCATAAAGATCATCAAGGACAACAACCACCCGAGCCACTGCCTGTTCACCCCGCTATCATCCAGAAGGCGAGGTAAGTACAGGTGCATCAAAGCAGGGACCGAGAGACTGAAAAACAGCTTCTATCTCAAGGCCATCACACTAACATTGAGTGGCTGCTGCCAACACACTGACTCAACTCCAGCCACTTTAATAATGGGAATTGATTGAAATTGTTGTAAAATATATCACTAGCCACTTTAAACAATGCTACTTAATATAATGTTTACATACATTTACGATGAGTAATGTAGGGTATGTAAACAAAGTGGCATAGTTTAAAGTGGCTAGTGATACATGTATTACATAAAGCTGCAGTAGATGATATAGAGTACAGTATATACATATACGATGAATAATGTAGGGTATATACTGTACTCTATATCATGTCATACATGTATCACTAGCCACTTTAAACTATGCCACTTTGTTTACATACCCTACATTACTCATCTCATATGTATATACTGTACTCTATACCATCTACTGCATCTTGCCTATGCCGTTCTGTACCATCACTCATTCATATCTTTCTGTACATATTATTTATCCCTTTACATTTGTGTGTATAAGGTAGTAGTTTTGGAATTGTTAGGTTAGATTACTCGTTGGTTATTACTGCATTGTCGGAACAAGAAGCACAAGCATTTCGCTACACTCGCATTAACATCTGCTTACCATGTGTATGTGACCAATACATTTGATTTGATTTGATTTTCATGTATTTATTGAACACACCGTGTTAACTTTCACAGTGCAGGGGGGGAAAAGTATGTGAACCCTTGGATTTAATAACTGGTTGACCATCCTTTGGCAGCAATAACCTCAAACAAATGTTTTCTGTAGTTGAGCATTAGACCTGCACAACAGTCAGGAGTAATTTTGGACCATCACTCTTTACAAAACTGTTTCAGTTTAGCAGTATTCTTGGGATGTCTGGTGTGAACTGCTGTCTTGAGGTCATGCCACAGCATCTCAATCAAGTTGAGGTCAGGAGACTGACTGGGCCACTCCAGAAGGCGTATTTTCTTCTGTTGATTTACTCCTGTGTTTTGGGTCGTTGTCCTGTTGCATCACCCAACTTCTGATGAGCTTCAATTGGCAGACAGCCTACCAATCTCCTGCAAACTGTCTTCTCTTCACATAGCCTGGTTCCTCTCTAGGTTTCTTCCTAGGTTTTGGCCTTTCTAGGGAGTTTTTCCTAACCACCGTGCTTCTACACCTGCATTGCTTGCTGTTTGGGGTTTTAGGCTGGGTTTCTGTACAGCACTTTGAGATATCAGCTGATGTACGAAGGGCTATATAAATAAATTTGATTTGATTTGATAAACTTGGGAATTCATTTTTCCGTCGATGATAGCAGAGCAAAGCAACCCCAAACCATGATGCTCCGTCCACCATACTTTACAGCTGGGATGGGGTTTTGATGTTGGTGTGCTGTGCCTTTTTTTCTCCACACATAGTGTTGTGTGTTCCTTCCAAACAACTCAGGTGTAGATTCATCTGTCCACAGAATATTTTGCCAGTAGCGCTGTGAAACATCCAGGTGCACTTTTGCAAACTTCAGATGTCCAGCAATGTTCGTTTTTTTGGACAGTAGTTGCTTCTTCCATGGTATCCTCCCATGAACACCATTCTTGTTTAGTGTTTTACGTATCGTAGACTCGTCAACAGAGATGATAGCATGTTCCAGAGATTTTTGTAAGTCTTTAGCTGACACTCTAGGATTCTTCTTAACCACATTGAGCATTCTGCCCTGTGCTCTTGCAGTCATCTTTGCAGCACGGCCACTCCTGGGGAGACTTACAACAGTGCTGATCTTTCTCCATTTGTAGATAATTTGTCTTACCCTGGACTGATGAACATCACGGCTTTTAGAGATATTTTTTTTAACCCTTTCCAGCTTTATGCAAGTCGACAATTCTTAATCTTAGGTCTCCTGAGATCTCGTTTGTTCAAGGCATGGTTTACATCAGGCAACATTCTTGTGAATAGCAAACTCAAATGTTGTGAGGGTGTTTTATAGGGCAAGGCAGCTCTAACAAACATCTCCATTCTCGTCTCATTGATTGGACTCCAGGTTAGCTGACTCCTGACTCCAATGAGCTTTTAGAGAAGTTATTATCCTAGGGGTTCACATACGTTTTCCAACCTACACTGTGAATGTTTCAATTATGTATTCAATATAGACAAGAAAAATACAATAATGTGTGTTATTAGATTAAGCACACTATGTTTGTCTATTATTTTGACCTAGATGAAGATCAGATCAATTTTGATGACCATTTCATGCAGACAAAGAGGTAATTCTAAAGGGTTCATCTTCAAGTCTTTGCTAGGTAAAGCTCCACTTTATCTCAGCTCACTGGTCACCATAGCAACACCCATAGCATACCCATACACACCACTTCTACTTGCACATCCTCATCTACACATCTATCACTCCAGTGTTAATTTGCTAAAGTGTAAATACTTCGCCACTATGGCCTATTTATTTCCTTACCTCCTTACTTCATTTGCACACACTGTATACAGATTTTCTATTGTGTTATTGACTGTACGTTTGTTTATCCCATGAGTAACTCTGTTGTTTTTGTCTCACTGATTTGCTTTATTTTGGACAGGTCACAGTTGTAAAGAGAAAAATGTATAAAAAATAAATCAAATACATTTTCTTGTCACTGTACAGCGTTCCATATGTGTTATTTCATAGTTTTGATGTCTTCACTATTATTCTACAATATAGAAAAAAGTAAAAATAAAAAAAAACCTTTAATGAGTAAGTTTTTCCAAACTTTTGACTGGTACTGTATATATTTGGTGAACATTTTGGGGGGCTATTCTGCTATTAGCACATAGAAATGCTACAGACAATTTTGTTAGAATGAAGATTTTCAGGATGTCTCATGGTCTGACAAACATCGCTCTAGCTCTGTTACACTGCTGATAGGAAAGTGTTACAGAGGCGGATGCGGTGGAAAGTTTTACACCTGCACAATCGAGAGCATCCTGACCAGTTGAGTCACTGTGTCCAAACGTTTGACTGGTAATGTACATGTTTTAGTCATTTCTCCAGAACATGATAGGTGAATCGACAGATCTAACTCTCCCTACAAGCAGGTCCCTGATGTGTGTACCTGCTTATGCAACAACGCATATGAGTCAGATGCTCATCTATTGAACCAGAGAGAAGAACATAGCTTTCTAAAGGGGGGCTCTTGAGCATTTTAGATGCGTTCCAGTCCGCTTTTTTCATGTCTATATTGTGGGAGTTTAATCTCATTCCAATTGACATATCCCCAGGCAGGGGTTTTCAGAAAAAAAACAGAAACAACCGAAATTAGGACAGAGTGAAGATTTAATGCATTTTTTTCCAAGCACTGATTTTATTTGGGATGATGTTTTTTTCCTCATTTCTCTCTCTCACACTCTTTCCCACTCCAGACCATTTTTACAGAGATTATTTTATCTTATTTCCTCGGTTCTGGCCACACTGGCCGTGGGGCTGAGAGGGCTTTTATGGACTAATCCCCCACAAATCCAGTAATAACCTGTCAGTTCATCCCCAGCCACCCCCCCCCCCTCCCTCTCCAATCCAAGTCTCACTCCAATCCACAGACAGAGATCCCAATCTGGTCAAGATGTCCAGAGAAGGTTGGGGCCAAGGGAGGGGGTAATTTGGGGCTTTGGGCGGTGCTTCTAAGTCTGAATTGAACTGAAACATGAACATTTTACAGGGAATGGAAAGATCTCTTTCCACAACAGATACCATTTGCGTGCAGTTTAAAGGAAGCTGGAGGAGAAAGAGAAAGAGCTTCCCGCACTATCCCTTTAAAATAAGAAACCAACAGTAGTGTGTTTGTGGTTCACCAAACCACTCAAAGTGAATTATGTTTTTACACATTTGATACACCAGCAATGCTTTTGGAGGGATATTATGCAATGATGTAAACATCAAAGCTCTTAAATCAATTTGGAGATGTTATTTTGACTGTTGGGACGTCTATGATACTCTGAACAAATACAATCAAAATCACATTTTCTTCGTCACATGTGCCGATACACTGGGTGTAAACCTTACTGTGAAATGCTTACTTATGTGCCCTTTACCAACAATTCAGTTTTAAAAAGTTGGTAAGAAAAATGTGCTAAATAAAAATAGTAACGCAATAACATAACAACAACAAGGCTATGTATAGGGGTTACCAGTACCGAGTCAATGTGCAGGGGTATGGGTTAGTTAAGGTATTTGAGGTCATACTGTATGTAAATGTAGGTAGTGGTAAGGTGACTATGCATAGATAATAAACAGAGAGTAGCAGCAGTGTATGTGAAGGAAAGTGTGTGTGTATGTGAAGGAAAGTGTGTGTGTATGTGTATGTGTATGTGTATGTGTGTGTGTGTGTGTGTGTGTGTGTGTGTGTGTGTGTGTGTGTGTGTGTGTGTGTGTGTGTGTGTGTGTGTGTGTGTGTGTGTGTGTGTGTGTGTGTGTGGCATCAATATGCGTGGCTGTGTGTGCATGTGTGTGTTGGAGTGTCAGTGTAGTATGTGTGAGTGTGTGGTTAGAGTCCATTGAGTGAAAATGAGCGACTGTCCAACAGGGTACATTACATTGTTGCTAAGTATTTCCCTTACTCCAAGATTTAAACATACATTTTTAGTTTGTTGTCTATTTGATATGCCAGTTTACGAAGTTTTAAAAAGCTATATTGCTTTGGTAATGTAGACTTAAATGAGGAGATTGACTGTGGTCCTTCTAAAATTCCAAATGACGGATTAGACATTAATCCAGTGGATTTACAGTATGTATCATTCAGATGTACAGCATATATGTACACCACAATATAGCTCTGGCATGGTCTGAAAACAACATGAACATTTACCACAATATATATTTTTTAAACAGGGATTAATTGATGGATAAGCAGACAGCTCTGAGTGTATAACTGTTTGTTTTTATGAATGAGCATCACATATGGCATTGTACTTCTATATTCAGATTACACTATATAGTCCTACAAAACCAAACCAAAACAAAAGAGATGTTTACTATCAAGGTCTTCTACAGTTCATCCCTGAATTACCAGCAGCTAGCGCATACTTTTTAAATCCCAGCCAGTCACATCTCCCATACTGTACTGTACAGTTACAGTACCTACCGAACTCGTTATTTTTACCTCCTGTACTCTCATCTCATTGGAGCAAGATGAAGGCTGGCACGCAGCATGTGTTTGGGCAGATCTGCACTCCTGGTTAGCCTCTGCCTCTCTCACCAGCTGAATGAAGCCTGTCAGAAGGCATCAGTGTGACTCATCTCAGGGCGGTATGTTAACGCATCATGGCTCCAGACTTTGCTGCACATTTCTGTGTAAATTGATTGTCCATGAACAATGCAGTCCCCATCGAGAGCTTACACGATACCCATTCATCATCACGCGTAGGGTTGGAGAGAAAATAAAAGGTTTTGGTTTAAATTCTAGAATGAAATTGTATGAAGTTTGTGTTTGTTTTGACTCGTTGACATTGACATTCAGTTTGTAAATACATGGTTGGATGAAGATGAACGACAATGTGTTGTTGTCACATTTGTTTGTCAGATATTCTCTTAAGGATCTAACCCTTTTTTTATTATTATTATATTTTTACCTAAATTGACATACCCAAATCTAATTGCCTGTAGCTCAGGCCCTGAAGCAAGGATATGCATATTCTTGGAACCATTGAAAGGAAACACTGACGTTTGTGGAAATGTGAAAGGAATGTAGGAGAATATAACACAATAGATCTGGTAAAAGATAATACAATGTATTTTTTGTACCATCTTTGAAATGCAAGAGAAAGGCCATAATGTATTATTCCAGCCCAGGTGCAATCTAGATTTTGGCCACAAGATGGCAACAGTGTATGTACAATGTTTTAGACTTATCCAATGAACCATTGCATTTCTGTTCAAAATCTTGCATCAAGACTGCCCAAATGTGCCTAATTTGTTTATTATTAACTTTTCATGTTCAAAATGGTTCACTCTCCTCAAACAATAGCATGGTATTCTTTCACTGTAATAGCTACTGTAAATGGGGCAGTGCAGTTAGATTAACAAGAATGTAAGCTTTCTGACAATATCAGACATGTCCATGTCCTGGGAAATGTTCTTGTTACTTACAACCTCATGCTAACCGTATTAGCCTACGTTAGCTCAACTGTCCCGTGGGTGGGACACCGATCCCACCGATCCCGCCTTTACAAAATCATAAAACAAACTGAAAATTCAGTTTTAATAAAAGGCTAACTATATTACCCAAGCATCCTCAGCACATACAGCACATCTAAACATAGTCACCTACTAACACAATGAACATCTAATCTTAGTGTTATGTCACGAATCAGAGTAGCCACCTAATAAAAATATAAAGTATGTCAGAGTGCTGTGCTTAGTATTTCTTGATTTAGAGCAGATGCAGAAACAAACAAAATCAAATCAAATGTTATTTGTCACATACACGTGGTTAGCAGATGTTAATGTGAGTGTAGCGAAATGCTTGTGCTTCTAGTTCCGACAATGCAGTAATAACCAATAACCAGTCAGGTAGGGTGGAGGTGATATGGTCCTGTACTAGTCTCTCAAAGCACTTCATGATGATGGAAGTGAGTGCTACGGGGCGGTAGTCGTTTACCTCAGTTACCTTAGCTTTCTTGGGAACAGGAACAATGGTAGCCCTCTTGAAGCATGTGGGAACAGCAGACTGGTATAGGGATTGATTGAATATGTCCGTAAACACACCAGCCAGCTGGTCTGCGCATGCTCTGAGGGCGCGGCTGGGGATGCCGTCTGGGCCTGCAGCCTTGCGAGGGTTAACACGTTTAAATGTTTTACTCACCTCGGCTGCATTGAAGGAGAGTCCGCATGTTTTCGTTGCAGGCCGTGTCAGTGGCACTGTATTGTCCTCAAAGCGGGCAAAAAAAAGTTATTTATTCTGCCTGGGAGCAAGACATCCTGGTCCGTGACGGGGCTGGATTTCTTTTTGTAATTCGTGATTGACTGTAGACCCTGCCACATACCTCTTGTCTGAGCGGTTGAATTGAGATTCTACTTTGTCACTATACTGACGCGTAGCTTGTTTGATAGCCTTGCTGAGGGAATAGCTGCACTGTTTGTATTCGGTCAAGTTTCCGGTCACCTTGCCCTGATTAAAAGCAGTGGTTTGCGCTTTCAGTTTCACGCGAATGCTGCCATCAATCCACGGTTTCTGGTTTGGGAATGTTTTAATCGTTGCTATGGGAACGACATCTTCAACGCACGTTCTAATGAACTCGCACACCGAATCAGCGTATTCGTCAATGTTGTTGTCTGACGCAATACGAAACATATTCCAGTCCACGTGTTGGAAGCAGTCTTGGAGTGTGGAATCAGATTGGTCAGACCAGCGTTGGACAGACCTCAGCGTGGGAGCTTCTTGTTTTATTTTCTGTCTGTAGGCAGGGATCAACAAAATGGAGTCGTGGTCAGCTTTTCCGAAAGGAGGGCAGGGCAGGGCCTTATATGCGTCGCGGAAGTTAGAATAGCAATGATCCAAGGTTTTGCCAGCCCTGGTTGCGCAATCGATATGCTGAAACAATTTAGGGAGTCTTGTTTTCAGATTAGCCTTGTTAAAATCCCCCAGCTACAATGAATGCAGCCTCAGGATGTATGGATTCCAGTTTTCAAAGAGTCAAATAAAGTTTGTTCAGAGCCATCGATGTGTCTGCTTGGGGGGGAATATATACGGCTGTGATTATAATCGGAGAGAATTCCCTTGGTAGATAATGCGGTCGACACTTGATTGTGAGGAATTCTAAATCAGGTGAACAGAAGGATTTGAGTTCCTGTATGTTTTTGTGATCACACCACGTCTCGTTAGCCATAAGGCATATGCCCCCGCCCCTCTTCTTACCAGAAAGATGTTTGTTTCTGTCTGCGCGATGCGTGGAGAAACCAGCTGGCTGCACCGACTCCGATAGCGTCTCTCCAGTGAGCCATGTTTCCGTGAAGCAAAGAACGTTACAGTCTCTGATGTCCCTCTGGAATGCTACCCTTGCTCGGATTTCATCAACCTTGTTGTCAAGAGCCTGGACATTGGCGAGAAGTATACTAGGGAGTGGTGCACGATGTGCCCGTCTCCGGCGTCTGACCAGAAGACCGCCTCGTTTCCCTCTTTTACGAAGTCGTTTTTTTTGGGTCGCCGGCTGGGATCCATTCCGTTGTCCTGAGTGAAAGGCAGAACACAGGATCCGCTTCGCGAAAGTCATATTCTTGGTCGTACTGATGGTGAGTTGACGCTGCTCTTATATTCAGTAGTTCTTCTCGACTGTATGTAATGAAACCTAAGATGACCTGGGGAACTAATGTAAGAAATAACACGTAAAAAAAAAAAAAAAACTGCATAGTTTCCTAGGAACGCAAAGCGAGGCAGCCATCTCTGTCGGCGTCGGAAGTAAATGCCATATTCGCTTCAGACCTCGCTTCTAAAATCGAACATGTCAAAGAAGAGGATTGAAATACAAAACCACGAAACACATAGCACATCAAAATATGCCTAAAAGAGATGAGGTGTTTCACACAAGACATAAAAAGTTAATGGAATAAATAGCACACATTCACTCTAGTACAAAACACATTACCATGATTGTATATATGGAGCTCAGCACATTTTCTCAGAAGTTGACATATGCATTACAGTTCATTCTGGACACCTGTGAGCACTGCCTTGTCTTCTGGATCATTTATATACATCTTGTTTGGGCTCTGGGTGTAAAATACTCATACTTCTTCTCTGTTGCATATAAAGAAATTACAGTATATAGTCAGAGCAAATTTCCACTGTATATAACCACCTCATCGCTTGGGATTCATGAAAATACATTAGTTCAATGTTTATGCTGATTCTAATAAAAGGGTAAACTGTAGGTAAACAGATGCCCCTTAATTTTAACCAACAGTTAAGTAATGTGTGGGGAATCCACTCTGTTAAATGAACACACAGTAGTCGGTCTGTAGCTACTGATCAATAGGGTAATTTGATATCATAGTCTGACACTTTTTAGTCCTATGTAAGCATTTTATTGTCTGTTAAATATGTTATTTCAACTAATGGGAGTGGCATTAAACAGGAGTAGGATGTTAGTGAATTCACTGTAAAAGGGAGGTTTACAAACCAAATTAACCATTTTCCTGTGAAGTTATCAACTGTGTAGCCAGATCTTTACATTGTTTGCCATATGTTTTAAACATGTACTTTTTGTCAAAGCAGGGTAGAAAAAATATTGCCTTGAGAAAACATGTTTATTTTGAGGAAACCCACTCGAGACATGTTCTTGTAATGGAGTGATTATTCAAAAATAATCATCAACCAGGCTTATATATGAAATCCATAGCCCTGGGTAACAAGTAAAACATTCACTTACAAATGTACTTTGTCTACACCGAAAACAGAAATGTAATGCAGGCATATTTGGAGAAGAAAAAAGAGACTTGAGTAATAGTAGGGTGGACATAATAGTATACCATTGATCTATGCTCTTATGTTTCACATTGGTTGAAATCATGCCGTAAAAAATATTTATAATGCAGATATAACCCTATGTACTGTAATGTACACATCAAAATACATAAACACTCTTCCTTGGCTCTGCACCAGGACATGCAGGGTTCTACTGTATACATCCTCAGGGTTCATGGGCGGCCAGAGCAGAGGAGATGCACTGATGCTATGAAGCATTTCCACTCCAACTTCATTAGCATAGTTAATTAATTCCCTGGAGAGCAGCAGCCCCAGTCTTGCTACTGTATATATTATATATGCTACCGTTCAAAAGTTTGGGGTCACTTAGAAATGTCCTTGTTTTTGAAAGAAAAGCACATATTTTCTCCATTTAAAATAACATCAAATTGATCAGAAACACAGTGTAGGCATTGTTAATGTTGTAAATGACTATTGTAGCTGGAAATGGCTGATTTGTAATGGAATATCTAAATAGGCGTAGAGGCCCATTATCAGCAACCATCACTCCAGTGTTCCAATGGCACGTTGTGATAATCCAAGTATATAATTTTAAAAGGCTAATTGATCATTAAAAAACCATTTAGCAATTATGTTAGCACAGCTGAAAACTGTTGTGTGGATTAAATAAGCAATACAACTGGCCTTAGAGTGGAGCATCAGCATTTGTGAGTTTGATTATGGGGGTGCTTTGCTGGTGACACTGTCTGTAATTTATTTAGAATTTAAGGCACACTTAACCAGCATGGCTACCGAATCTTTCTGCAGCAATACGCCATCCCATCTGGTTTGCGCTTAGCAGACTATCATTTGTTTTTTAACAGGACATTGACCCAACCCACCTCCAGGCTGTGTAAGGGCTATTTTACCAATAAGGAGAGTGATTGAGTGCTGCATCACATGACCTCCACAATCACCCGACCTCAACCCAATTGAGATGGCTTGGTGTGAGTTGGATCACAGAGTGAAAGAAAAACAGCCAACAAGTGGTCAGCATATGTGGGAACAAGACTGTTGGAAAAGCATTCCAGGTGAAGCTGGTTGAGAGAATACCAAGAATTTGCAACGCTGTCATCAAGTCAAAGGGTGGCTACTTTGAAGAATCTGCCCACACATTTTCTATGGGATTGAGGTCAGGGCTTTGTGATGGCCACTCCAGTACCTTGACTTTGTTGTCCTTATGCCGTTTTGCCACAACTTTGGAAGTATGCTTGGGGTCATTGTCCATTTGGAAGACCCATTTGCGACCAAGCTATAACTTCCTGACTGATGTCTTGAGATGTTGCTTCAATATATCCACATAATGTTCCTGCCTCATGATGATGCCATCTATTTTGTGAAGTGCATCAGTCCCTCTTGCAGCAAAGCACCCCCACAACATGATGCTGCTACCCCTGTACTTCAAGGTTGGGGTGGTGTTCTTCGGCTTACAAGTCTCCCCCTTTTCCTCCAAACATAACGATGGTCTTTATTGCCAAACAAAAAATGTCATCAGACAAGAGGACATTTCTCCAACATTTCTCCAAAAGTACGACCTTTGTCCCCAAGTGCAGTTGCAAACCGTAGTCTGGCTTTGTTATGGCAGTTTTGGAGCAGTGGCTTCTTCCTTCCTGAGCGTCCTTTCAGGTTATGTCGATATAGGACTCGTTTTACTGTGAATACAGATACTTTTGTACCTGTTTCCTCCAGCATCTTCACAATGTCCTTTGCTGTTGTTCTGGGATTGATTTGCACTTTTCACAACAAAGTACGTTTATCTCGAAGAGACAGAACACGTCTGCTTCCTGAGCGGTATGACGGCTGCGTGGTCCCATGGTGTTTATACTTGCGTACTATTGTTTGTACAGATGAACGTGGTACCTTCAGGCATTTGGAAATTGCTCCCAAGGATGAACCCGTCTTGTGGAGTTCTACAATTTATTTCTGATGTCTTGGCTGATTTCTTTTGATTTTCCCATGATGTCAAACAAAGAGGCACGGAGTTTGAAGGTAGGCCTTGTAATACATCCACAGGTACACCTCCAATTGACTCAAATTATGTCAATTAGCCTATTAGAAGTGTCTAAATCCATGACATACTTTTCTGGAAGCTGTTTAAAGGCACAGTCACCTTAGTGTATGTAAACTTCTGACCCACTGGAATTGTGATACAGTGAATTACAAGTGAAATAATCTGTCTGTAAACAATTGTTGGAAAAATTACTTGTGTCATGCACAAAGTAGATGTCATAACCGACTTGCCAAAACTATAGTTTGTTTACAAGACATTTCTGGAGTGGTTGAAAAACTAGATTTAATGACTCCAACCTAACTGTATGTAAACTTTTGACTTCAACTGTACCATGAGTGGGCACAGAATACATCGACTTCCTGCTGTGGGGCGGCAGGGTAGCCTAGTGGTTAGAGCGTTGGACTGGTAACCGAAAGGTTGCAAGTTCAAATCCCCGAGTTGACAAGGTACAAATCTGTTGTTCTGCCCCTGAACAGGCAGTTAACCCACTGTTCCTAGGCCGTCATTGAAAATAAGAATTTGTTTTTAACTGACTTGCCTAGTAAAATAAAGGTAAAAAAAAATAAAAAAAATAAAAAATAAATTCAGCATCGTTTCACTGAGACAATCGTTTGCACTGAGACAAGCATTGAGAAATGAAAATGTTCAAATATTCTATGATATTCTTAAGAGATGTGTTGACTGAATATAAGCAAGTGATATCTGCTAAATAATCAAGTTAGGTTTCTCCAGAAATAAATAATTCTAAATAACAAACTGTCTTTATTTACAAATTAGTGAGAATGTCTCACCCCATGTTCAAGTATGGTATTTTTTCTCACTCAATCTATGTCATGCCCTGACCTGAGTACTCTTTGTTTTCTTTATTGTTTTGGTTAGGTCAGGGTGTGACATGGGTGATGTATGTGTTTTTGTACTGTCTAGGGGTTTTTTAGGTTTATGGGTTTGTTTATCATCTAGGTGTTTATATATGGCTATGGTTGCATAGATTGGTTCTCAATTAGAGGCAGGTGTTTACCGTTGTCTCTGATTGGGAACCATATTTAGGCAGCCATCTTCTTTGGGTATTTCATAGGTTATTGTCTATGTCTAGTTGCACTTTTGTATCATAGCTGCATGTTCGTTTGGTTATTTTGTATAGTTTGTTAAGTGTCTATTTTTATTAAAAGTATCATGTATTCACATTATGGTGCGCCTTGGTTTTCTCACTACGACAAACGTGACACTCTAGGTTAAATGAAAATGAAATCTCCAAAATATAGTTACTTTTTAAACAAAGATATTATTAGTATTATTATATAAGACACTTAGAAATGTTCAGATATTATCTCAGATCCTAACAGAAAATGCCCCTTAGATGTTAATATAGAGCCCGCCAATCATCTAAATGTAATCATTGGCGAAGAGTCACGTTATTGATTTAAAAAAATAGATATACTGTAGGCCTACCATACCTCTACCATAGGTTAAATGAGTCTCACTAGTGTTGAGTAATGTGCTGTTAAAAATGGTGTAGGTCTTATTTATTTAAACCTGTTTGAGATCGAGCTACTTTTTTCAACATTCTGTTAAAAATCGCGCAACATTTCAACGTCCTGCTACTCATGCCAGGAATATAGTATATGCATATGATTAGTATGTGTGCATAGAAAACACTCTGACGTTTCTAGAACTGGTTCAATGGTGTCTGTGACTATAACAGAACGTGTTCCGTGGTCAAAATAGCCAGAAAACCTGGTCACTTTTTTGACAGAGAAAAAATCAATCCGCCAGTCTATGTATTGTCTAAAGCTTGTCATAAAAGATGGAACAGTGCATGCAATTCCTACAGATTCCACACGATGTCGCCAGTGTTGTGATTACCAATGCCCTTTATCCTTGGTTAGGATAGTCAATCGCACATCCGGTCTTCAAGTGCGCAACTGAAAAAAATGTCAGTGAGGGACTGGACTTCGTTTTCTTTACTTCTAGTTATTGAATACAGATCGCTCCATGATCAATTTGATCGTTTATTAACGTTTACTAATACCTAATCTTGGATTACAGAAGTAGGTTGAAGTGTTTTGTCAAAGTTTATAGGCAACTTTATGAATTTTAAAAAATTACGTTGCGTTGGGAAACGTGCATTTTCCATGGATTTCACAGTGTTCATAAATTGACATTTTGGGTATATATGGACCGATTTAATCGAAAAAAAGACCCAATTGTGATGATTATGGGACATATAGGAGTGCCAACAAAGAATCTCGTCAAAGGTAATGAATGTTTTATATTTTATTTCTGCGTTTTGGGTAGCGCCGGCTACGCTAATTTCTTCGTTTACGTCCCTTTTGTGTGTATATGGGGGCAGATAATAGCGTGTCATGCTTTCGCTGAAAAGCATTTTACAAATCTGACATGTTGGCTATATTCACAACAAGTGTGGCTTGATTTGAGTACCCTGCATGTGAATTTTAATTAAAGTTTGAGTTTTAACGAGTACAATTAGTTGGTGCTCTGGAATTTCCGCTCATTTGGTTCCTGTACAGGAACCAACTCCTGAAGAAGTTTTAACGAGCATATTGAAGTTAGAAGCAAAAGCCTACAACTGTTTTAGCACCGTTTCGCGCTGCTCTGAGACAAGCATGGGGACTGCTCTTGATTAATCTTTGACATTTCTATTTTCACTTAATCTCCAATTGGATATTGGTAAAACAAGATTTAGAAAATTAGGGTGCAGAAATGTTCTGCTCTTAGTGTAACCTTTATTTAACTTGACAAGTCAGTTAAGAACAAATTCTTATTTACAAGGACAGCCTACCCCTTCCTCGCCGTCGGGGAATTGAACTCAGTCTCCAGCGTACCCTGTGGGTATTCACGTTGTGCAGCGTCATATTTTCCATTCCATTTTTAGGCTGCAATCCCGTTGACGGGATGATATGACAACAGCCAGTGAAAGTGGCTGAAAATTACTCAAACATACAAGTATTTTATACCATTTTAAAGGTAATCTTGTTGTTAATCCTGCCACAGAGTCCGATTTCAAATATGCTTTACAGCGAAAGCACCACAAACTATTATGTTAGGTCACCACCAAGCCGCAGAAAAACTGCCGTTTTTTCAGTCAAAGAGAGTAGTCACAAAAAGCACAAAGAGATAAAATGAATCACTAACCTTTGATCTTCATCAGATGACAATCATAGGAGTTCATGTTACACAATATATGTATCTGTTGTTTGATAAAGTTCATATACATATGAAAAGATCTCTGCGTTTACATTGGCACGTTTCGTTCACTAGTTCCAAAAACATCCAGTGATTTTACATAGCCACATCGATTCAACAGAATTACTCATCATAAATGTCGATCATAATACAAGTTATACACATGGAATTATAGATATACCTCTCCTTAATGCAACCGCTGTGTCAGATTTCAAAGAAACTTCACGGAAAAAGCAAACCATGCAATAATCTGAGACGGCGCTCAGAAATATAATACAATTAGCCGCCATGTTGGAGTCAACATCGTACAGGTTTTATGTAAACATACAAAGTATGTTTTAAGTCATGTCAAAGTGAACATTTTAAAATAAAAATGTATATTGAAAAGTGTGAAAGTCAAGAACTTTAAAATGTCAAATTGTAAATATCTGATCACATTTTGAAAAACATAACCGAACTCTGGAATCCTAGTCCATTCCGTTTTAACCTTTCAGGACATTCTCCAGGTTCAATTATTCTCGACATTTGGACATGCAACTCATGACCTGAGGCGTCTAGCACAGCTAATGCTGTCTGGAGTGACCTAGCTCCATGTCTTCCAATCCTCCCCAGTCTGACTGGTTCTCCTCAGCCTCCAGAGTACTTTCCCCCTGGGTTTGGAGAGCAGTCTTGAGCCCCTTAGCTCCCAGACGTCCCCCAGAGAAACACAGCACTTGACTCAACATGGATTCTGATGGGGAGAGCTGTATAATTCAGGAACTGGCATCAACCTTTCCATTTTCTGATAAAACTCTACCCAGCTTCCCATTCCTGGCTGACCCCACTCCAACCCTCCTGCATCTCAATCACCCCCAGGAGGGACAGCTCTGGGGAGCTTATCTGATTCCCCACACCGCCTGTAATTTCCTCCTATTTAAAATGGACACCCCCTAATTCATGAAGTGTGAAACAAACAGGAATCCGATGTGTCAAAAGACTAAATATAGTATGATAAATAAATGTCTGTAGTTCACAAACGACAGTGAGTTGATTAATATTTGGCATATTTGAGCTTGAAACAGGTCTAAAAACACTACTATACGCTTTTAAAGAATAAACCATTTTAATGCTTTTTCTAAAAACACTACTATACGCTTTTAAAGAATAAACCATTTTAATGCTTTTTCTTCTCACATTTTCTCAAAATTCCAACTTTGACACTGGAGGCATGATAGATAATGACAATCTAAAAATGTCAATGTGGCCTGTTTAAACAATTGTATTTATTATTTAATGCATTTACCCCAAACAGACTTTGGTCTGTGGTGCATTTTGACATTGTACAAGGACTTGAATGGGTTACAACTAAAGTAAGAAATGAAATAAAAAGTAACACAAAAAAATAACAATACCGATGCTGTAAACAAGGGGTTCATGTACCGAGTCAATGTGCGGGGATACAGATTAGTCGAGGTAATTTGTACATGTAGGTAGGGATAGAGTGACTATGCTTAGATAGTAAACAGCAAGTAGCAGCAGTGTAAAAACTAAGGGGGGGGGGGAACAGACAACACAGAGTTACACATGGAGTAAACAATTAACAAGTCAATAACACATTAGAAAAAAATAGTCTATATACATTGTGTGCAAAATGCATGAGGAGGTAGGCGGATAATTACAATTTTGCAGATTAACACTGGAGTGATAAATGATCAGATGGTCATGTACAGGTAGAGATATTGGTGTGCAAAAGAGCAGAAAAGTAAATAAATATAAACAGTATGGGGATGAGGTAGGTAAAATTGGGTGGGCTATTTACCGATAGACTATGTACAGCTACAGCGATTGGTTAGCTGCTCAGATAGCAGATGTTTGATGTTGGTGATGGAGATAAAAGTCTCCAACTTCAGCGATTTTTGCAATTCGTTCCTGTCACAGGCAGCAGAGAACTGGAACGAAAGGCGGCCAAATGAGGTGTTGGCTTTAGGGATGATCAGTGAGATACACCTGCTGGAGCGCGTGCTACGGGTGGGTGTTGCCATCGTGACCAGTGAACTGAGATAAGGAGGAGCTTTACCTAGCATGGACTAGTAGATGACCTGGAGCCTGTAGCGAGGGCCAGCCAATGTCACAAAGTGCTGTACAGAAACCCAGCCTAAAACCCCAAACAGCAAGCAATGTAGATGTAGAAGCACGGTGGCTAGGAAATCTCCCTAGACTTGCAGATACCTAAGAGAGGAACCAGGCTCTGGCAGCTTTATTAAATAGTACTCAACGTCAACAGTCTCAATGTCAACAGTGAAGAGGCGAAGAGGCGACTCTAGAATGCTGGCCTTCTAGGCAGAGTTTCAAAGAAAAAGCCATATCTCAGAATGGCCAATAAAAAGAAAAGTTTAAGATGGGAAAAAATCACAGACACTGGACAGGAACTCTGCCTGGAAGGCCAGCATCCCGAAGTAGCCTCTTCACTTTTGACATTGAGACTGGTTCGTCGCGAGCACTATTTATTGACGCTGCCAGTTGAGGACTTGTGCGGCGTCTGTTTATCAAACTAGACACTCTAATGTACCTGTCCTCTTGTTCAGTTGTGCACCGGGGCCTCCCACCTCTTCTATTCTGGTTAGAGTAGGTTTGCGCTTCTGTGAAGGGAGTGGTACACAGAGTTGTATGAGATCTTCAGTTTTTGGCAATTTCTTGCATGGAATAGCCTTCATTTCTCAGAACAAGAATAGACTGACGCATTTCAGAAGAAAGATCTTTGTTTCTAGCCATTTTGAGCCTGTAATCGAACCCACAAATGCTGATGATACTCAACTAGTCTAAGGAAGGCCAGTTTTATTGCTTCTTTAATCAGTACAACAGTTTTCAGCTGTGATAACATACTTGCAAAAGGGTTTTCTAATGCTCAATTAGCCTTTTAAAATGAAGCAGAGAGTTCAGGGGAGTGCTATTTTAATGCACAGAGAAACGGCGAACATAAGCCAACCCCCACGAAAACACAGGGCGTAATGAACAAACAAATGCCCCAAACAGGGGGACTTAAACTGTCCAGAAAGAACCCACAAAATGGGAAAACACAAAACCCATAGACGTGCACACAAGTACACCAAACAGACGGTCACAATAATTAATCCCGCACATGGAACCAGGCGGGCCGGCTGACTAATAAAGCCTTACTACTTACTACCTAACTCAAAACGGGTGCACTCAATAAACACATAAGGAGGGGGAGGAAATAATTAATTGGCAGCTAGTTGGCCGGCGACGACGACCGCCGAGCGCCACCCGAACGGGAAGGGGAGTGTCCTTCGGTCGGAGTCGTGACAGATATTCCATAAAAAATCTTCCATTTCCATCTACAATAGTCATTTACAACATTAACAATGTCTACACTGTATTTCTGATCAATTCAATGTTATTTTAGTGGACAAAAAATGTGCTTTTCTTTCAAAAACAAGTACATTTCTATATGACCCCAAACTTTTGAACGGCAGTGCATGTGTTCCTTATGTCCAGGTAGGAAAGGGCAGTGTGGAGCGCAATTGAGATTCCGTTATCTGTGTGGAGCGCAATTGAGATTCCGTTATCTGTGGATCTGTTGTGGCGGTATGCGATTTGGAGTGGGTCTAGGGTTTTCCGGATGCGAGCATAAAAGGCACACTGTGCAGCTCACAGCTGTGCTTCCCTTTGTAGTTCGTAATAGTTTTCAAGCCTTGCCACATCCAATGAGTATCAGATGTGGTGTAGTAGGATTCAATCTTAGTCCTGTATTGACGTTTTGATAGTTTGATTGGGTAATCTGAGGGCATGGCAGGATTTCTTATAGGCTTCCGGATTGGTGTCCAACTCATTGAAAGTGGCAGCTCGAGCCTTGAACTCGGGATTGGATGTTGCCTGTAATCCATGGTTTCTGGTTAGGATATGTACGTATGGTGACAATGTTGTTGATGCACTTATTGACGAAGGTGGTGACTGAGGTGATATACACCTCAATGCCATTGGATTAATCTCGGAACATATTCCAGTCTGTGCTAGCAAAACAGTCATGAAGCGTAGCATCTGCATCACCTGGCCACTTCTGTATTGAGCGAGTTACTGGTACTTCCTGCTTTAGTTTTTGCTTGTAAACAGGATTCAGGAGGATATAATTATGGTCAGATTTGCCAAATGGAGGGGGAGGAAGAGGTTTGTATGCGTCTCTCTGTGTGGAGTAAAAGTGGTATGGAGTTTCTTCTGGTTGCACATGTGACATGCTAATACAAATGAGGTAAAATGGAGTTAAGTTTGCTTGCATTAAAGTACCCCAGCCACTAGGAGCGCCAAATTGCCTAAGGACTGGTGAGAAAGAACACAAAAAAACATAGCAGGGGGTTAACCGTACAAATGAGTCACTAATATAGCACAATAGCATGAGAGAGAGAAGCAAAGTCCATTCTGCTTTTTACCTTCACCCCATAAAATTGGATATGAGTTAATTCTCCACCTTTTCTCACACTTCCTTCTAAACAAGAGATCTCACAAGATCTGACTCTGCAAATTAGTTGTCATTAATTTAAGTCACCTGTCAGCGATTTTGACTGACCTTGTGTTATGAGCTTGAGTGAAGACCCAAAAGCGGCTTCTTAACTGTTATGTCATTCAGCCCTCGATAATCCACGCATGGGCGCAGGGACCCGTCCTTCTTCTGAACAAAAAAAACCCCCGCTCCGGCGGGAGAGGAGGAGGAGACAATGGTACCGGCGTTGAGCGAAACCGACAAATAATCCTCGAGAGCCTTACGTTCGGGAGCCGACAGAGAGTATAATCTACCCCGGGGGGGAGTAGTTCCCGGAAGGAGATCAATACTACAGTCATACGACCGGTGTGGAGGGAGAGAAGTGGCCTTGGAACGACTGAACACCGTGCGCAGATCGTGATACTCCTCCGGCACCCCTGTCAAATCGCCAGGCTCCTCCTGTGAAGAAGAGACAGAGGAAACAGGAGGGATAGCAGACATTAAACAGGTTACATGACAAGAAACATTCCAGGATAGGATAGTATTACTAGACCAATTAATAGAAGGGTTATGGCGCACTAGCCAGGGATGACCCAAAACAACAGGTGTAAAAGGTGAACGAAAAATTAAAAAAGAAATGGTTTCGCTATGATTACCAGAGACAGTGAGGGTTAAAGGCAGCGTCTCACGCTGAATCTTGGGGAGAGAACTACCATCTAAAGCGAACAAGGCCCTGGGCTCCCCTAACTGTCTGAGAGGAATGTCATGTTCCCGAGCCCAGGTCTCGTCCATAAAACAGCCCTCCGCCCCAGAGTCTATCAAGGCACTGCAGGAAGCAGATGAACCGGGCCAGCGGAGATGGACCGGAAAGGTAGTGCGTGATCCAGAAGGAGAGGCCTGAGTAGTTGCGCTCACCAGTAGCCCTCCTCTTACTGATGAGCTCTGGCTTTTACTGGACATGAGGTGACAAAATGACCAGCGGAGCCGCAGTAGAGACAGAGGCGATTGGTGATTCTCCGTTCCCTCTCCTTGGCCGAGATGCGAATACCCCCCAGCTGCATAGGCTCAGCATCCGAGCCGGCGGAGGAGGGTGGCAGTGATGCGGCAGGTGGCAGTGATGTGGAGAGGGGAGCAACGGAGAACGTGAGCTCCTTTCCACGAGCTCGGCGACGAAGATCAAACCGTCGCTCTATGCGAATAGCGAGAGCTATTAAGGAGTCCAGACTGGAAGGAACCTCCCGGGAGAGGATCTCATCCTTAACCTCGACGTGGAGACCCTCCAGAAAACGAGCGAGCAAAGCCGGCTCGTTCCAGTCACTAGAGGCAGCGAGAGTGCGAAACTCAATAGAATAATCCGTTATGGATCTATTCCCCTGACATAGGGAAGACAGGGCCCTGGAAGCCTCCTCGCCAAAAACAGAATGGTCAAAAACCCGTATCATCTCCTCCTTAAAGTCCTGATACTGGTTAATACACTCAGCCCTCGCCTCCCAGACTGCCGTGCCCCACTCACGCGCCCGTCCGGTAAGGAGAGAAATGACGTAGGCGATGCGGGCTGCGCTCCTGGAGTAAGTGTTGGGCTGGAGAGAGAACACCACATCACACTGAGTGAGGAATGAGCGGCACTCAGTGGGCTCCCCAGAGTAACACGGCGGGTTGTTGATCCTGGGCTCCGGAGACTCGGAAACCCTGGAAGTGGGCGGTGGATCGAGGTGGAGTTGGTGAACCCGTCTTGTGAGGTCGGAGACTTGGACGGCCAGGGTCTCAACGGCATGTTGAGCAGCAGACAATTCCTCCTCGTGTCTGCCTAGCATCGCTCCCTGGATCTCGACGGCGGAGTGAAAAGGGTCCGGAGCCGCTGGGTCCATTCTTGGTCTGATTCTTCTGTTATGAGCTTGAGTGAAGACCCAAAAGCGGTTTTAACAGAAAACAGAGTTCTTTAATGAAAATACAGGAATGGCATAAATCCTCTTCCAACGTTGTCAGCGGAACAAAAAGAACGTTAGTATAGTGCAGGATGCTCCTGCCAGGCAGACTCCGACAGGACAGGACAAGGTGGAAGCAAACGAGACGACAGCTTGCTTCTGGCATCAAAAAACACAAACAAGAATCAGACACTGAAAGTAGCAGGAACAGAGAGAGAAATAGAGACCTAATCAGAGGGGGAAGAGAGAACAGGTGGGGAAGAGTGAAAGAGCTAGTTAGGGCAGATGTAGAACAGCTGAGGAATGAGAGACAGAGAAGGTAACCTAAAAAGACCAGCAGAGAGAGAGAATGAAGAGAAAGGACAGGAACAGACATAACAAGACATGACACCTTGAGCTGCGTAGCCTACTTGGTAGACATATTATATTTTTCTTAGAGAGGAGAAAGAATACAGAATACAGATTGGCTCCCAGGGTATTCACA
This sequence comes from Oncorhynchus masou masou, assembly GCF_036934945.1. Lineage (NCBI taxonomy): Eukaryota > Metazoa > Chordata > Actinopteri > Salmoniformes > Salmonidae > Oncorhynchus > Oncorhynchus masou. Next base: position 72,855,981 of record NC_088224.1, on the reverse strand, counting down.
TGAACTTCAACAAAGTAATAAACATCAAAAACAGTACCAGTCAAAAGTTTGGACACACATTCTCATTCCAGGCTGTTTCTTTATTAATATAGTGAAGATATCAAAACTATGAAATAATACATATGGAATCATGTAGTAACCCAAAAAGTTTTCTTTTTAAATAAAACATTCTATACTTGAGATTCTTCAAAGTAGCCAACCTTTGCCTTGATGACAGCTTTGCATACTCTTGGTATTCTCTAAACCAGCTTCACGAAGTAGTCATCTGGAATGCATTTCAATTAACAGGAGTGCTTTGTTAAAACTTCATTTGTGGATTTTTTTCCCTTCATAATACATTTGAGCCAATCAGTTGTGTTGTGACATGGTAGGGGTGGTATACAGAAGATATCCCTATTTGGTAAAAGACCAAGTCCATATTATGGCAAGAACTGCTCAAATAAGCAAAGCAAAATGACAGTTCATCATTACTTTAAGACATGAAGTTCAGTCAATACGGAACTTTAAAAATGTTCTTCAAGTGAGATAACAAAAACCATCAAGCGCTATGATGAAACTGAGACTCATAAGGACCACCACAGGAAAGAAAGATCCAGAGGTTAACTCTGCTGAAGAAGATGCGTTCATTATATTTACCAGTCTCAGAATTTTCAGCCCAAATAAATCTTTCACAGAGTTCAAGTAACAGACACATCTCAACATCAACTGTTCAGAGGAGACTGTGTGAATCAGGCCTTCATGGTCGAATTGCAGCAAAGAAACCACTGCCAAAGAACACCAATAATAAGAACAGACTTGCTGGGGCCGAGAAACACGACCAATGGACAATAGACATCTGTCCTTTGGTCTGATGAGTCAAATTTTAGATTTTTGGTTCCAACCGCCATGTCTTTGTGAGATGCCGAGTAGGTGATGATGATATCTGCATCTGTGGTTCTGTGAAGCATGAAGGAGGTGTGATGGTGTGCGGGTGCTTTGCTGGTGACACTGTATGTGATTTATTTAGAATTCAAGGCACACTTAACCAGCATGGCTACCACAGCATTTTGCAGCGATATGCCATCCCATCTGGTTTGTGCTTAGTGGGACTATCATTTGTTTTTCAATAGGACATTGACCCAACACACCTCCAGGCTGTGTAAGGGCTATTTGACCAAGAAGGAGAGTGATGGAGTGCTGCATCACATGACTTGGCCTCCACAATCACCTAACCTCAACCCAATTAAGATGGTTTGGGATGCGTTGGACCACAGAACGAAGGAAAAACAGCCAACAAGTGCTCAGTATATGTGGGAACAAGACTGTTGAAAAAGCATTCCAAGTGATGCTGGTTGAGAGAATGCCAAGAATTTGCAACGCTGTTATCAAGGAATAGGGTGGCTCTTTTGAAGAATCTAAAATATATAATAGATTTTTATTTGTTTAACACTTTTTTGGTTACTACATGATTCCATATGTGTTATGTCATCATTTTGATGTCTTCACTATTATTCTACAATGTAGAAAATAGTAAAAATAAAGAAATATCCTTCAATGAGTAGGTGTGTCCAAACCTTTGACTGGTACTGTATATTTTCTATATAACACAATTTCAATTAATCTTATGAGACAAGGAAGGCAAAGAATGGAGACATGCATAAGTTATTTGTGAAAAGTTGAAGAATTTGCAAATGTGATTTGTGCGCATGGGATTGATAGAATCTAGTCCGCCGATGGCAGAAAGAGGGAAGAAATTAACGAAATAAATTATTTGGCCTGTTTTAATGAAAAGTGGCGATTTCAAATGATTATGTAATTCCAAACACAGGGAGGATTTAGATGAGGGTGCAGAGCCAAGAGAAGGGAAGGGGAGAGCCATGCCCAGTCGGATGACTCTTCATTAATCATCTCCTCTTCCCACATTGGTTCTGAATTTTTATTAAGTAAAGAATACATAGTAGTAAACCAGTTCTAATCTGTAGATAACATAGATTTTTAATTTCAGTTTAATGTTGTATGAGCAGAGTCAAATGCTCCTTTGCCTGCATATTGTATCCATGCATCTCTCGCTTTCACTCTCACAATGTTGCTCTCTTCAACTTTTTTTGCTTTTATTTGCTGCCTGGCTTTAAGGTGTGATCTATATTCAATGGTAGTTTAATGAGCGTTTTCCTATATTGGGGAGCATTATCACGTCATTAGAAAAAAAGCCCAATGAATAATACATCTGACGGTGAGAGATCACAGGCATCATCACACAAGGGTTCTGCTGGAAAGATGAGGGGGAGAGACAAGGTGCTCTCACATATATTTCAGAGGACAACCGATGGAAATTGGGGATGATGGAGGAATATTTTTTCCTGTGCTCTAAAGGGGGCCTCTTCTGGAGCTGTGTGGTGTCCCTTAACACCCGAGTGGGGTTGGTGAGTGGGCTAAAGCAAGCACAATCCCCCTTCAGGCTCCCACACCCTGCCAGTTTTCTGCCCTGCGCAGGAGTTTCAGCTCCATCAGCTCAATTGACCTGCTTCCTGTCGTCGAGATGCCCCATCCTAATTGGCTCCCTTTTAGCGTCCCAGCGCATTACCATTGTATGGGCACACAGTGTGTAGCCATGGACACACCGATCACACACACATGAATTCCAGGACAAAGGCAGGTGGGCCATTTCTCAACCAGCATCATGAGCTGGAGCCTTATTCTTGCCAATTTCACAACCCCCAACCAATACCCTCCTGCCACATTGCCGGAGAAAATGTATTCATCACTATCACTGCTTCTACCCATTTCAAACCAGGGCCACTCACCAACAGCTGTGAAATCCCCACTATGTGATTTGTTGAAGATCATCCTGTGTGATGTTAACATAGGAAGATCACATACAGTAGAGTGCACTGAATGCCAGTCAGAGTACAGAGAGCTGTCCTGGTCCCATCACATAGATGCTAGCTCCACCTGGTTCTGTCTGGGTATTGGCAGTAATGTCACCCTGACAGGCTCCATGGCCTGGCCTGGCCCGGTCCTATCCCCTGCCAGTCTGTAATGAGGCCTAGTGACTGTGTGCTCCCTGCTCTCCTGTGGCCTTGTCTGTCTCTCCTAATGAGACTCTGAATACATCACTACCAACCACCTCCCCACACCCCCACCCCTCCTCCCCCAATCCCCTCACCCCCCATGACTGTCCAGCATTGCCACCGTATCCTGTAATGAGCCCCCGAGAACACCTCACACCTCCTCCCAGAAATCTACAGCTCCCTGTTCCCCATCCACGCCATCCACTGTCTCCTAATTGTGTGTGTTTGTTTGCCACGGCGTCTGCCTTTCTTAAGGCTGTAGCATACAAATCTGTTGATGTGTCGCTGGCGCCTGGAGCAGTTCCTGAGTCTCTGTGCTGATAGAAGACTGACGGAGGCTCAGTGTGATACTCTAAACTCTTCGCTGGCAAGTTGCTACACCTTTTTCTTCTCTCACACTGCGTTCTGTGTTGGAGGAGAAAAAATAAATTGCCTGTTGCTCCCACACAGCTTATTAGTCCTGTCTTAATTTGGTTTTCATTTAGTATGTGGAGGAGGGAATCTGTATTTGGCAAGAGAAGATAGTCAGCTTGCAAGAGCAATGAGAAGAACAGGAGAGAACGAATGTCTGACTGTACAACCCAGCTCCCCTCTGGCCATTCCCTCATCAAAAGCTTCACTAACAGAAGGCTTCTGAGTGATCAACCATTTTAGCATGGTTGTTTCCTCGTGTGAAATAAGACATCACCAGGGGCAGGTAACTCTTGCCACTGCATGCATTAGTTGTATGTGATGTCAGATATTGCAGGTCTACACAGAAAACAGAAAAAGGGGAATGGTTAGTATGATTTGTCAACACATGATCTACCATGACATGCTAAGTTATGTTTATGACAATTGTATGAAGATTTTGAGAATGAAAATGTAGTAGACATGCAGTAGATATAACATTATATAAATATGCCATTATATAAATGTAACCATGTGATTTCATGTTGAGGAACTCGCCTGACAAACAGAAGAACAAGACTGCACAGAATATATGAACCTGCTGCTTTCCTCTCCAAGGTTACTGCCTCAGAACCAGTTTTGCTGGCCAACATATTGGCTGTGATGCATCAAGTTCCAACATTGTTTTTCCTTCATTTCAACACATTCTTTTCTCTGCAGAATGCCTACCACAGCAAACTTATCAGTCGGGCTGGGAGAATCAATCACAGGCGACACCATTCCGGCCTGAGCTTTGTTTGTGAATCTGTTGTCTGCAGCGCCTGAAAATCTCTGCCTATGATTGCCAAGCACCTCGAGGTGTTGGTTTTGGAGTTATTTTTCATTTTGGGCCTCTCTCTCTGTCTCCCTCACTTTGATTCTTCCCCGGTTTCTCACTCTTGCCTCTCTCTCCCTACAAACTGTGTGCAGTATTGATGTGGCGAGTGCCAGCTTTGTTTTTGGGGATGGTAACAAATAAGCCTGCTGTTGGAATGCAAGGGAGCTACAGGAATGATGAGGGGGAAAAATGCTGGGAATCAAAGCTCAGAAACACCATCCAGTCCAACAGCTTTCTCCTTCCTTCATCTGATTCGTGTATTGTCATTTTCTTCCTTTAGAGTTCTCTCTTTGCACTTTGGCAAGATGATTCACCGCTCTACGTAGCTTCCTGCTATCTGTCCCTTGTGGGGGGAAACCAGAGCCTTTTTAAATCTGTCTTTGATTAGAGGCACCTCTCCCAAGTCAATGCTCATTTATGGAAGGAAAACAAAAGTAAGCATGGACCTTGACTTGACATGTCACTGCTTTTCCCTTCCCCTGAGATATAGTCAGTTATAAACAAGTATGGAGTCTTTGTTCCTAGAATCGGTTGGAGTTTGTTATTGTTAGTGAATCGAGTACTTTTGCTCACACACTCCATAGCTCCTGGAGTCATATAAATTGCATTCAATGTTCTAAATTGCAACTCCATTAGTTTCTAAATATCGAGTGTATGGGCCAGATTTTTCTAGAGGACATTGAGGACAGAGTTAGGTTTTCAGCATTGATTTGGATTGTTATCTGCATACTATATGCGGACTACCATCAGATGCATGCCGTATGATTGCCCTATGCTGGACACCAGATGAGAAGAAAAATCCAGGATGACCAAAAGAAACATGGAGAAGAAAATTACAAAAGGAGATGGAGTGTGGCCTGACATGGGGAACCCAAAATAGCCACAGAGCGGAAGCAGTGGTGCTCTCTTGTGGATGCCTTATGTGCCTCAAGACATGAAGAGGATTACGTACATAATCAGAAGACACAATGAAACACACCTAGACACCCACAAAATGTAAAACACGTTAGCTATGGCATTACAAACAACTCCCCCAGAGCAGACACAGCTGCAAAATTATTTTCTAGTTAGAATCTTTAGACATTGTCTATCAACGCTTGAATGAATAATTTCAAGAGTGACACTGTCATTTTCTTCTGATAATCATTTTGCTATTAATTGACAAGATCTCATTATCTCTTTGACATAACCTCAATCTTTGAAAGAGCAACACATCATCTCTAATTCCTAGATTAGTTATGCGTGGCTAACCTTAGCGCTGCTGGAATCAATCGTTGTTTATGTTGTCACTAGAGGTCATTTTAGATCAACGGAAATTAAGAAACTCTTAATTTCCCAATGCCATATCACACATATCAGTGTTCGGGTGTTAAGAGTGTTCTTCCCATGTTCTCTGTGTAACACAATGTCTTAGTAGATGGTTAACAAGTGAATCCATCAGTGGCATAAGGAGAGGAGTAGTGTAGAGCCAAGCATATTGAAAGACTTGACAGGGAGATCAGCCTTTATAATCTGCATAATTTGAGAGCAGAGGATAGAGGACATTTGTAATGATCGTCTGTGCTGGAAGAAGGTGAGGACCAACGTGCAGCGTGGTAAGTGTTCATGTTTTTAATAAAATAACTGAACACTGAACAAAACGACAAACAAACAGTCCCGTAAGGTGAATGAAAAAACACTAAACAGGAAATAAACACCCAGGAAACATAAGTGGGAAAAGGCTACCTAAGTATGATTCTCAATCAGAGACAACTAACGACACCTGCCTCTGATTGAGAACAATACCAGGCCAAACGCAAAAACACAACATAGAAAACGGAACATAGACAACCCACCCAACTCATGCCCTGACCATACTAAAACAAAGACATGACAAAGGAACTAAGGTCAGAACGTGACAACATTAGCTTGTAAGCTATACTATGTGTGGTTGGTGGTGCAGTTCCCTTTATTCCTCACTTGCAATCCAGTGAACAATACCTATTGCAGGTGCAGTTAATTCATTCGCACCAATGTTAGTTCATCTGAAGTGGCTAATCTGTAAAGTAGGCCCGCTATAATTCGATTAAATGTGTGTTATGTGGCATGTTGCCACCGCTGCAACATGTGGCAAGCATTTTCAGACGTCATCCATGGTTAGTGCAGCTGCAGTCAGTCAAGGAGGTTATATATCTACATTAATATTCCTAAAAACATTAGCATTCTCATACATGATAACCTGCTGAAGGAACACCTGGGATGAGTCTGTGTATTTGCATGCATTGCTCATGCATGCTGTTGGATACCCACCCACACACACAGATACGGCTCCAGCTCCTGTGACATTGCCCCGGGCTGTGTACCCAGTAATGAGTATGTACCCAGCCAGACGAACCAATCACTGAGTGGAGTTAGCCGTGTACCTGGAGCCCACTGACCTCTGATCAGCAAAGTTCTAGAATGATTCTCTTCTCAGCAGCCACTGACTAATTATGTTCAGGATTTCAATTAAGAGGGAATGTTTCCTTCTCTGTGGGAAATGTCTGTGCTTTTAGAATCACTATTAACAAACCGGTCTGATCTGCTGTAATTACCCACATCAAATCTTCCCTGTAGACAGATTGGGTTGAGATAATTCATTTGAGAGTTAAATTATTACAGATATGCTTCTGGTGTTTAAACCCTATCATTTTTCTTTAAATACATTTTTAGATAATACAGGATGTGTTTTATCTTGCAAGTCAATTTACAGCTTTAAACGGGATTTGTTAAAATCCAGTGTTCAGAACAATTGTGTTAGGAACAATAGTAAAATGACTGTGAAACACAGCCCCAGTTTATTTTCCTTCAAAAGTGGTTCCAATCATGTTATTTTTGGAGGACACATAAACCACTTTTCACCATAGCCAAAGGGCATAAAGGTTGGATGTTGTAAGGGCAGACACTGGAGAAGAGAAGCAAGTACAGGGAGTGAACATTAAATGCCAAGGCATGGCGCTGGACTAGCCGTCTGAGACGTAGAAGCCAGACAATCTCACTGAGGAGTGGGTGCCTGACGATCCCGCTGAGACATGGGCGCCTGATGGGTCGGCTGAGGCATGACGTAGGATGGGAGCCTGACGATCCGTCTGAGACATGGGAGCCCGACGATGCGGCTGTGGCGTTGGAGCCCGATGATCCGGCTGAGGTGTGGGAGCCCGACGATCCGGCTGAGGCGTGGGAGCCCGACGATCCCGGCTGAGGCGTGGGAGCCCGACGAGCCCAGTTGAGGTGTGGGATCCCGACGAGCCCGGCTGAGATGTGGGATCCCGACGAGCCCGGCTGAGATGTGGGATCCCGACGAGCCCGGCTGAGTCGTGGGAGCCTGACGATCCATCGAAGGTGTGAAAGCCTGATGGGCCGGCTGAAGCGCAAATGCACGTAATGAAGTGTAGCCTGGCGCCCTTTAGCGCCAGAGAGTGGAAGCGGGATCAGGCGTGACAAAATGTGCTAAAACAATGTATTTCAAGCTAATTTAACACTTCTTCCAGTCAAGTGATTTTCATTTACTTCAATCCAATACAGCCTTTGATTCATGTCCCTAGAATATTTCAAACCAATTAATTTGGTGTATATCAGAAGAATCATTACGCCCAAAATAGCTAGACGGCTATAATCAGTGTGTTCATTTCCTACTATGTCTGATGGATTTTGAGGAATAGTCAGGAGGATCCATGGAAATAATAAAGTGAGATGCGAGGTGGGGATGGTGGAAACATTTAGGACAAGACATGATGGATTGCATACAGCAATAATCAATGATTTAACCTGGAGATCAGTACCGAAAATGACAGTGCATTGAAATAAATGGAGCAAAAGGTAACAAAAAATTAGAAAATCAAGGTCTTTTAAAAGTCTTACAAAATCCATGTTTTCAGCGGTATATGGTAATTGGAAGGAATATTGTCAACATTTGGACAGTGAGAACGAGATGGAGAGTTAGCAAGCTAATTACAAGTTTAAAAAAATGTGCCAGGTGAGCAGGGCTTCACTTGTTTAATTACCTGGGTGTGTAACATATACAGAGGCATGGGGAGAGGAGAGGACCCTGAGTGTTCTCAGGAACAAAGTTATTTTCCGTCTCCAAGAGGCAGTAGAAAAGGGTGTTGCAGCAATTAAACTCATTTGTAAAACCGAGACCAGAGTTTAGACATTGTATTTTAACTGCCAACCACTGTAAGTCAAAACAGATGACTCCTGGGTCTAGATTGACTACTTTGAGCACAAAGTGGTTGTATCTCAGGATTCAGCATTGTTTACTGTCAATTAATTTGACTGTTGGTAACATACAGTATATTACCACAGATTGCACTGCGATGCCCAATTCGTAAGGCAGAAGCCTTGATGATAGCACCATCATTACATTTGTATGTCCATCGATAACCTCATCACCGACCGCCGACGAACTATGCCACCCAGGAACCCAAAACCATCTCTTTCCATGATTCAATTTATTTTGCCTTTATTTAACTAGGCAAGTCAGTTAAGAACAAATTCTTATTTTCAATGACGGCCTAGGAACAGTGGGTTAACTGCCAGTTCAGGGGCAGAATGACAGATTTGTACCTTGTCAGCTCAGGGATTTGAACTTGCAATCTTTCATCTGCTAGTCCAGCGCTCTAACCACTAGGCTACCCTGCCGCCCAATCATCCCATCCGAGTCTTCCAGAGCCCATGCATTTGGGCCATGCTTATCTCCCGTGTATCGAACATCAAAGGTGGATCCAAGATGGACTCTGCCTATACTGTGGGGGGAAAGATCAATTCAGCCATTGTCCTGTTCACCCCCCCATGGAGAGATGAGAAGGGTCCCTCCGCTGCCATGCAGGTACGTGTGTCTTCATTTCTAAATATTTCCCAGGAGCAATTCTCCATCCCAGTATTGATAACTATGAAGGGAGTTACTAAGTACTTAGAGGACTTGATAGTCGGGAGCAGCAGGTAATTTTATCGATCACCAGCTAGTATTAGAGCTTGACATTGATCTAACACCTGTCACCCCTCCCTTAATGATTAACACCCTGGATGGGCAGCCATTGGGCACAGGCTTCCTTACGCACCTGACACAGAGCATCAACCTCCAGATTGGAGTCTTCCACACCGAAACCATTCAACTCATGGAACTCTCATCCCCCAAACAGCCACTCATCCTCGGACACCCCTGGCTTTGTCGTCATGACAGAGCATCTCGTGGTGACAAGGTGAACAACTGTCCTGGTCTTCTACCTGCTTCACCAGTTGTCTCAGCTTAACCTGCAGAGCTACCACCAGTGAGGGCTCTGCCTCTGCAGTGCCACCCACCACACCATCTGAATATGCCCTGTACAGTAATGGCTTCAGCAAAATCAAGGCCTCCACTCTGCCATCACATCGTCCAGGGGACTGTGCTATTGACTTACTCCTTGGAGTGTCACCACCGAAGGGTCGCAATTACCCCCTAGCTATCCCGGAAAATTAGGCAATGGGGAACTACATTGATGAAACATTCAAACGGTTTCATTCGTCTGTGTTCCCCTGCTGCGTCCTGCTTCTTTGTTAGAAGAAAGGATGGTGGTCTCCATCCATGTGTTGATTATCGTTCCCTGAATGACATCACGGTCAAGAACTGTTTCTCTCTGATCCCAGCGATCTTTGAACAGGTGGGCCCCGCCAACATCTATACAAAACTCGACCTGTGAAGTGCATATAACCTTGTCTGTATACGTGAAGGTGACGTATGGAAGACGGCCTTTATCACCGCACGAGGGCACGATGAATACCTCGTCATGCCCTACGGCATTACTAACGCCCCTGCCATTTTCCAATCTTTTATGAACAAGGTTTTCCAGGATATAATTAACCCCTTTCTCAGTCTACATTGATGACATCCTGATTTACTCCCAATCCCTGAAGGAACACATACAGCATGTGCAAAATGTTCTTCAATTGCTCCTTGACCATAACCTTTTATGTGAAGACTGAAAAGAGCACCTTCCATGTAACCTCTGTAAACCTCTTTGGTTTCGTACTGACACATGGAGAGGTCAGCATGGATGTGAACAAAGTCCCCACCGTTAGTAACTGGCCCAAACCCACCACTGTTAAAACTTCTTATGGCTGGGGGGCAATATTGAGTAGCTTGGATGAATAAGGTGTCTAAAGTAAACGGCCTGCTCCTTAGTCTTAGTTGCTAATATATGCATATTATTATTAGTATTGGATAGAAAACACTCTAAAGTTTCTAAAACTGTTTGAAATTATGTCTGTGAAATCTGAGCTTTGTATGTTTCAGAGTCCCCAATGAAATCCCCTTGAGATATTAATGCACTGCCTAGGGGTTCCACTAGATGTCAACCATCAATAGATATTATAATGAGACTTCTATGCTTTTGTGGGAGTGAATGATAGCAGAATCAGTCAGTTGTCTGACAGCCAGCCATTTTCTGATCATGCTTATTCCTCATGGTAGTCACTTGCGTTCCATTGCTCACGAAGACAAGAAGGAGTACTCCGGTTGGAACTTTATTGAAGCTATATGTTAAAAACATCCTAATGATTGATTCTGTACTTAGTTTGGAATGTTTCTTCGACCGGTAATATAACTTTTTAAAGTTTTTGTCCGATATAACGCTGACCAGAATGAGTGTTTGGATATGTATACCAAACGCGCTAACAAAAGAAGGTACTTGGATAACGGACATTTTCGAACAAAAAAAAACATTTATTGTGGACCTGGGATTCCTGTAGTGCTTTCTGATGTCGATCATCAAAGGTAAGGGAATATTTATCATGTACTTTCTTGTTTATGTTGACGTCAACATAGCGGCTATTGTGACAAATATTTCTGAGAGCCATCTCAGATTGTTGCATGGCTGGCTTATTCCGTTTTTCTTTTTTTAGATCAGACACAGCGGTTGCATTAAGGAGAGGTATATCTATAATTCCATGTGTATAAATTGTATTATCAAATATATTAATAATGAGTATTTCTGTTGAATGATGTGGCTATGCAACATCACTGGATGTTTTTGGAACTAGTGAATGTAAAGCACCAATGTAAACTCATATTTTGATAAATATGAACTTTATCAAACAAAAAATACATGTATTGTCTAACATGAAGTCCTGTTAGTGTCATCTGATGAAGATCATCAAAGGTTAGTGATTAATTTTATCTTTATTTTCTGCTTTTTGACACTCCTCTCTTTGGCTGGACAAAAAATGGCTGTGTTTTTCTGTGGCTATGTGGCGACCTAACATAATCGTTTCTGGTGCTTTTGCTGTAAAGCATATTTGAAATCGGATACTGGTGGGAGTAACAATGAGAATAGCTTTAAAATGGTATGAGATACATGTATGTTTGAGGAATGTTAATTATGAAATTTATGATGTTTTGAAAATGGCGCCCTACACTTTGACTAGCTTTTGTAAAATCGCTCCCGTTATCGGGATTGCAGCCATAAGAAGTTAAACTCCAGACAAGCCTGCTGGGCTCTTCACACGCTTCGATGTTCATGATAATTACATCCCTGGAAAGAAACGTAGAAGCTGATACTCTCTCCCACCAGTTTGACCTTCCGACCAGTAACTCAGACCCTACACCATTCTTCCTTCCTCTTGCATTATGGAACTGGTACAGTGAGAGGTTCACTCTGCCATACAAGAAGCCCTAACCTCAGACCTACTCCTGAGACACCAGCTGGGAGGAGTTATGTACCAGCAGCTGTTTGACCCCAACTGATGCAACGGTGTCACACGTCATTGGGGTCAGGACATCTAGGCATTACGCGAACCACCAAACTTCTAGCCCGTAAGTTCTGGCATTCAACGTAAAGACACTCCTGTCCAATCTGCGCCCAAACCAAAAGCCCTCATCTCCCTTCCAGTAAGCTTCAACCTTTGCCTATCCCACAGACACTGGTCCCACATAGCTTTTGACTTCATCACAAACCTTCCTGAATCCTCATCCTTGTCATAGTAGACCGCTTTTCAAAAATGTGTCTGGCTCCTCTTCCTCATTTACCAAACATCATGGAATTGGCTGAGTGTATGTTCCGTCTGTATGGCATTCCGGAGGACATCATCTCTGACCGTGGGCCCCAGATTGTCTCCCGGGTGTGGTGAGCCTTCTGTGACCGACTCGGGGTCAGCCTCTCCTCCGGGTACCATCCTCAGACCAACGGGCAGACGGAACGCCTGAACCAAGGAATAGGGAAGTACCTCTGCCAACAATGTTCTGCCTCTCCACACGACTGGCGTCATTATATGACCTGGGCCAAATACGCTCAGAACTCACTCATTCATCCCTCCACCTTATTCCGTTTGTGTGTACTTGGTTACCAACCCCCCCAAGTTTCCCTGGGAGGCAGAGCCTGGTACTGTCCCAGCTGTTGACTGGTTTCAACGTAGTGAGCGGGTATGGAAGACCGCTCACCGGCATCTGCAGGACCCAGAAATGCTTTGCTGACAGACACCACAGAACCTACTCTTACACCCCGGACAGCGTGTGGCTCTCTACCAGAGACATCCAAAGTTCTTTTTGAACCTGTTCAAAGTTCAGTCCTCGCTTTATTGGTCCCTTCAAGATAACCCATCGCATCAACCCTGTCACATACCGCCTCCAGTTACCCCGTCAGTATAAAATCTCCTCGTCCTTCCATGTGTGTCTATTAAAACTGGTCACCTACAGTCCTCTTCACCCTCCAGTCTCAACCCGCAGTGCGCCCCCACCATTGGACGTCGGAGGGAAACCTGCCTACGCCATTCAGGCCATCCTTGATTCCAAACGCCTGAGAGGCCACATCCACTATCTAGTGGATTGGGAATGTTATGGACCTGTAGACCGGTCCTGGGACCCCGACTAGGGCATCCTCGACACAAACAATCTTTTTTCTAGCTTGTTTGTGATAACCAGTTAAAGCCTTCAATCTTAGTTTTGATTCACCTGCCTGTTTGCCTACCTGTGTATGACCATTGCCTGCCTGTGACCACATTTCCTGCCTTCTGCGATGGTGAAATAAACATCTGCCGCGCTCTGCGTGTGACTCTATACCTTTTTCTCCCTGAGTATTCATTACAGCAGCACACCATTATGACCTCAAATAAGACTTCACTCAAAACTAAATGTCTTGTTTAACCAAAGGTCTGGATAAATGCAGCCCCAATTGAACACAAATCGGGCCCTAAGGCTGATGCTTGCTTGAGTTATTTTTTTAATTTATTCTGCTGTCCTCTGGGGAAAACGGGGATATCCTTCTGACACAGAGCTTACCTTCTCAGCAGGATACAAACCAGGGTAGGTGTGCAAATAGTTCCTTTATATGATCTTCTATCCCCATACCTCTGCGACAACAAGCATGATAGAAAAACTTGTTTTGATGGTCTACAATTTGTTGTAGTACAGCATTGAGATTTATCCTGTGTACTGTGCAACTCAACTAGCTGACCAGATGGAGAGCCCTTGCCAAGAGGGTGTCTCACTCTTTCATGATACTCCTACCAACACCGACCGCATCATATCTCCTCCCCCGCACCCACCATTACTGCTGCCCCCACCTTTTCTGTTGCTATATTTGTGACTGTGGCCACTGATGTGGAAAAACCCATCATATGGGCCAGTAGATCTGGAAATAGAGGTACTTGCAGGGGTCGGACTGAAACAAGGCCCACTCCCTGAGAGCTCACCTTCAGGGTTATTGGGGGCAATGAGTTCCAGCTTGGCGGAGTTGGAGGTCCCCGATGGCTATTTTCTCTGTGCTCGCTACTGGGACCCAGTACTAACACAACACTTCCCAATGGCTGAAGGTCCTTCAGGCCTCCAGGCTCCTATTCCTGCAGCAGCGGGGAGACATGCTCAAAAACACAACACCCTCACAAGATGCCTTCTGCCTCAATTTTGAATTGCTAAATTATTAGCTTGAGTGGAAACTCCAGGCACGAATCGATAAGTCAGAGATGCAGAACAGCAAAGCCAATTTAAGAAACCGGGAGCTTTTGAAAAATGAGAGCTTAAAAGGGAACTAAATTAAGCGAGATAGGCCTGACAGAAAGGAGGGAGTTATTATTGTGATGCATTTGATTAGATTGGGTTCAAAAACATTTGCATTGTGTTAATTGCTTTACAAGTTTCAGTTTGTGCAATCTTCAGTCTGATGAAAATAATACACTGCAATGGCCTTGGGACATCAAGAACTGTAATAACATAAAATTCCAGAGGGATTTCGGACCTACCTTACAGGGCCTTTGTAGCTTATGCTAATTCATGAGTTGAAAGAGTATATCAGACATTTTTGGTGTGAAAAAGGTTTGCTTTCATGCAACTGTCACTTTCTATCAACAAGTAAATTGGAGTTTTGAAATAACATACATGAGTCAGTGAATTGCAATCAAGAGTGTTTTACATACAGATGTGATATAAGGCTGTGGCTGAAGTAATCATTCGTTTTCAGAAAAAGTTCAAACAATTTTTTGAATGATGGGCAGTTTATGTAATTGAGCAGTTTATTTTTATTGGTAGGTTCAGTGGTCAACGTGGTTCATAGCGCAATGCAGACCAACAGAATGTGCTGCTGTTGTGCTTTTGGATTTGTTCCTACTGAAAAATGCCTCCACCAAACAGACTCAAACAAGCTGCTTGCAATAAGCTATGTGAACACTTGAGAGCGAGGTAAGGTTCATGCCTGTGATAAGGTGTTACTTAAATGCCATTAGTCAAGCTTGTGAGCCAAAGGGATGAATGATTGTAACATTTCCGAGTTAGGATGGCTCATCTGAGAATGTAGTGTGCTCTAACCTCTTATGTACTGTACTATAGCAGGCCCTTTGGCCTGCACTGGGGCATATTTGACAGAGTGCACCAGCATTAATTATTAACTGTGCTTACATTCCCTCTAAACTTACCATCACATCAATCTTTAACCCTTTACTGGCTCAGTGGGACTGGATGAGTTTGACCTAAGCGGGATGGATTATGCATCACATACTGATATACAGAGACACATCATCAACAAAGGAATAACTTGTTGTTACTAAAACATCTGACTTACTAAAAATGTAATCTTATTTTCTGCCGGTACAATCAACACATTTACAGTTAAGTGCCAGTTGAGACAGATTGTAACAGTGAGTTGTGATACTCCTCCTAAGTCCTTTACGTTGACACTGAAAGAACACCTTGAGCCAAACACTTAAAGTACCAAGGGATTTATAACTTCTTCAAAGGGAAGGAATCCAAGAGCTGAAATCAATGACCAAAAAAATGCCTCTATATGTCATAAAACCGGCAAGTCCTTGCAAACAGCTTTGTGCTGTCATTGTAGACTAAGGCATTTACAGTGCTTTCGGAAACTATTCAGGCCCCTTGACTTTTTCCACATTTTGTTACATTACAGCCTTATTCTAAAATTGATTAAATAAATAAAAATACTCAGCAATCTACACACAATACCCTGCAATGGCAAAGCAAAAATATATAAATAGGGAAATGTTTGCAAATGTATTAGAAATAAAAAACAGATACCTTATTTACATAAGTCACCCTGGATACCTCTGACTCTGCCCCTGCATATAGGCAGTGAGTGTGAACCAAGCAGCCAACTAGCCCATCTGTTACAGGCAAATGAGTCAGAAAGCCTTTAAGCTATTTCATCTATGCAGGCCTGTACACGTCGGCAGTGATTTAAGTCCCCTCCAGAGAAGCCATGGATAACACACACCATTCAAATGATGGGTTATTTACAGAATATAGGAGAGTCAGGATTCCACACTGGAATTGTAGCTTCCAGACGGCTATGCCTGATATGGAATTTAATTAAATGACATAAAAGAGAGGGGGGGGGGGGTGGCGAAATACACTTGTTAAAAGGGGGGGGAGTGGTGAAATAGGCTTGTTCCACAATGAGAAGCAAAGCAGAAGCATAACAAACAAAAACAGTGAGGCATGAAAACCAATCAGATGGCTGTGATTGTACATGACAATTAACTCCATATGGGGTTGTGTTTTCAGAACATAGTAAGTTATGTTCATATTTGGTCTGTCACATCTACACATAGACAACGGATGTAACAATGTACACAGATTCGGGAAGCAAGTTCAGGGAGTGAATACATTTAATGAATAAATGAACAAAACAAGAAACACAAACAGCGCACCAACACGAAACAGCAACAATGGCGACTGGGGAAGAAACCAAAAGGAGTGACATATAAAGAAAGGGCAGGTAATCAAGGAGGTGATGTAGTCCAGGTGAGTGTCATTATGCGCGTAATGCTGGTGACAGTTGTGCACCTTAGCGAGCAGCCTGGTGACCTAGAGGCCTGAGAGGGAGCATACGTGACAACAGAGGGTGATAAAATATGTTAAATATGCTGATCGGCCTATATCGAATCTTCCATTCCTCTCAAAATTTTTAGAAAAGGCCGTTGCACAGCAACTCACTGCCTTCCTGAAGACAAATAATGTATATGAAATGCTTCAGTCTGGTTTTAGACCCCATCATAGCACTGAAACTGCACTTGTGAAGGGGGTAAATTACTTTTTAATGGAATTAGACCGAGGCTCTGCATCTGTCCTTGTGCTCCTAGACCTTAGTGCTGCTTTTGATACCATCGATCACCACATTCTTTTGGAGAGATTGGAACCCAAATTGGTCTACACGGACATGTTCTGGACTGGTTTAGATCTTATCTGTCGGAAAGATATCAGTTTGTCTCTGTCCATGGTTTGTCTTCTGACAAATCAACTGTAAATTTTGATGTTCCTCAAGGTTCCGTTTTAGGACCACTATTGTTTTCACTCTATATTTTACCTCTTGGGGATATAATTTGAAAACATTATGTTAACTTTCACTGCTATGCAGATGACACAGCTGTACATTTCAATGAAACATGATGGTGAAGCCCCAAAATTTCCCTCGCTATAAGCCTGTGTTTCAGACTTAAGGAAGTGGATGGCTGCAAACCTTCTACTTTTAAACTCGGACAAAACAGAGATGCTTGTTCTAGGTCCCAAGAAACAAAGAGATCTTCTGTTGAATCTGACAATGAATCTTAATGGCTGTACAGTCGTCTCAAATAAAACTGTGAAGGACCTCGGCGTTACTCTGGACCCTGATCTCACTTTTGACGAACATATCAAGACTGTTTCA
Source organism: Oncorhynchus masou masou (assembly GCF_036934945.1). Taxonomy (NCBI): domain Eukaryota; kingdom Metazoa; phylum Chordata; class Actinopteri; order Salmoniformes; family Salmonidae; genus Oncorhynchus; species Oncorhynchus masou. The sequence goes on along the minus strand of NC_088224.1, from coordinate 72,838,522 downwards.
AGGAGAGCTTTTTTCCATCTACGTAACATTGCAAAAATCAGAAACTTTCTGTCCAAAAATGATGCAGAAAAATTAATCCATGCTTTAGTTACTTCTAGGTTAGACTACTGCAATGCTCTACTTTCCGGCTACCAGGATAAAGCACTAAATAAACTTCAGTTAGTGCTAAATACGGCTGCTAGAATCCTGACTAGAACCCCAAAATTAGATCATATTACTCCAGTGCTAGCCTCCCTACACTGACTTCCTTTCAAGGCAAAGGCTGATTTCAAGGTTTTACTGCTAACCTACAAAGCATTACATGGGCTTGCTCCTACCTATGTCTCTGATTCGGTCCTGCCGTACATACCTACACGTACGCTACGGTCACAAGACGCAGGCCTCCTAATTGTCCCTAGAATTTCTAAGCAAACAGCTGGAGGCAGGGCTTTCTCATATAGAGCTCAATTTTTATGGAATGGTCTGCCTACCCATGTGAGAGACGCAAACTCGGTCTCAACCTTTAAGTCTTTACTGAAGACTCATCTCTTCAGTGGGGCAAATTATTGAGTGGAGTCTGGCCCAGGAGGGTGAAGGTGAACAGAAAGGCTCTGGAGCAACGAACCGCCCTTGCTGTCTCTGCCTGGCCGGTTCCCCTCTTTCCATTGGGATTATCTGCCTCTAACCCTATTATAGGGGCTGAGTCACTGGCTTACTGGTGCTCTTTCATGCCATCCCTAGGAGGGGTGCGTCACTTGAGTGGGTTGAGTCACTGATGTGATCTTCCTGTCTGGTTTGGCGACCCCCCCCCCCCCCCCCTTGGGTTGTACCGTGGCGGAGATCTTTGTGGGCTATACAAATAAAATAAAATTTTATTTGTCACATACACATGGTTAGCAGATGTTAATGCAAGTGTAGCGAAATGCTTGTGCTTCTAGTTCCGACAATGCAGTAATAACCAACAAGTAATCTAGCTAACAATTCCAAAACTACTACCTTATAGACACAAGTGTAAGGGGATAAAGAATATGTACATAAAGATATATGAATGAGTGATGGTACAGAGCGGCATAGGCAAGATACAGTAGATGGTATTGAGTGCAGTATATACATATGAGATGAGTATGTAAACAAAGTGGCATAGTTAAAGTGGCTAGTGATACATGTATTACATAAGAATGTAGTAGATGATATAGAGTACAGTATATACGTATACATATGAGAAGAATAATGTAGGGTATGTAAACATTATATTAGGTAGCATTGTATAAAGTGGCTAGTGATATATTTTACAACATTTCCCATCAATTCCCAATATTAAAGTGGCTGGAGTTGAGTCAGTGTGTTGGCAGCAGCCACTCAATGTTAGTGGTGGCTGTTTAACAGTCTGATGGCCTTGAGATAGAAGCTGTTTTTCAGTCTCTCGGTCCCAGCTTTGATGCACCTGTACCGACCTCGCCTTCTGGATGATAGCGGGGTGAACAGGCAGTGGCTCGGGTGGTTGTTGTCCTTGATGATCTTTATGGCCTTCCTGTGACATCGCTCCCTCTGGAGAGACTTACGGTTGTGGGCGGAGCAGTTGCCGTACCAGGCGGTGATACAGCCCGACAGGATGCTCTCGATTGTGCATCTGTAGAAGTTTGTGAGTGCTTTTGGTGACCAGGCAAATTTCTTCAGCCTCCCGAGGTTGAAGAGGCGCTGCTGCGCCTTCTTCACGATGCTGTCTGTGTGGGTGGACCAATTCAGTTTGTCTGTGATGTGTACGCCGAGGAACTTAAAACTTACTACCCTCTCCACTACTGTTCCATCAATGTGGATAGGGGGGTGTTCCCTCTGCTGTTTCCTGAAGTCCACAATCATCTCCTTAGTTTTGTTGACGTTGAGTGTGAGGTTATTTTCCTGACACCACACTCCGAGGGCCCTCACCTCCTCCCTGTAAGCCGTCTCGTCGTTGTTGGTAATCAGGCCTACCACTGTTGTGTCGTCCACAAACTTGATGATTGAGTTGGAGGCGTGTGTGGCCACGCAGTCGTGGGTGAACAGGGAGTACAGGAGAGGGCTCAGAACGCACCCTTGTGGGGCCCCAGTGTTGAGGATCAGCGGGGTGGAGATGTTGTTGCCTACCCTCACCACCTGGGGGCGGCCCGTCAGGAAGTCCAGTACCCAGTTGCACAGGGCAGGGTCGAGACCCAGGGTCTCGAGCTTGATGACGAGCTTGGAGGGTACTATGGTGTTAAATGCCGAGCTGTAGTCGATGAAAAGCATTCTCACATAGGTATTCCTCTTGTCCAGATGGGTTAGGGCAGTGTGCAGTGTGGTTGAGATTGCATCGTCTGTGGACCTATTTGGGCGATAAGCAAATTGGAGTGGGTCTAGGGTGTCAGGTAGGGTGGAGGTGATATGGTCCTTGACTAGTCTCTCAAAGCACTTCATGATGATGGAAGTGAGTGCTACGGGGCGGTAGTCGTTTAGCTCAGTTACCTTAGCTTTCTTGAGAACAGGAACAATGGTAGCCCTCTTGAAGCATGTGGGAACAGCAGACTGGTATAGGGATTGATTGAATATGTCCGTAAACACACCAGCCAGCTGGTCTGCGCATGCTCTGAGGGTGCGGCTGGGGATGCCGTCTGGGCCTGCAGCCTTGCGAGGGTTAACACTTTTAAATGTTTTACTCACCTCGGCTGCATTGAAGGAGAGTCCGCATGTTTTCGTTGCAGGCCGTGTCAGTGGCACTGTATTGTCCTCAAAGCGGGCAAAAAAAGTTATTTAGTCTGCCTGGGAGCAAGACATCCTGGTCCGTGACGGGGCTGGATTTCTTTTTGTAATCCGTGATTGACTGTAGACCCTGCCACATACCTCTTGTGTCTGAGCCGTTGAATTGAGATTCTACTTTGTCTCTATACTGACGCGTAGCTTGTTTGATAGCCTTGCGGAGGGAATAGCTGCACTGTTTGTATTCGGTCAAGTTTCCGGTCACCTTGCCCTGATTAAAAGCAGTGGTTTGCGCTTTCAGTTTCACGCGAAAACTGCCATCAATCCACGGTTTCTGGTTTGGGAATGTTTTAATCGTTGCTATGGGAACGACATCTTCAACGCACGTTCTAATGAACTCGCACACCGAATCAGCGTATTCGTCAATGTTGTTGTCTGACGAAATACGAAACATATCCCAGTCCACGTGATGGAAGCAGTCTTGGAGGAATCAGATTGGTCGGACCAGCGTTGGACAGACCTCAGTGTGCGAGCTTCTTGTTTTAGTTTCTGTCTGTAGGCAGGGATCAACAAAATGGAGTCGTGGTCAGCTTTTCCGAAAGGAGGGCGGGGCAAGGGGTATAGCTTGTTCACAGGCTACAAGACCCGTTGGGAAGGTACCCCTGACTCCTCAGGAAGAGTATTTTACAGGGTGAAAATACAAAGAAAGAATGGACTTCCATGTGGCTGCGTGGAGTTCTATATCAGCCACGAGGAAACCCGCAACCAAAACATTTGTGATGGAGGCCTGGACTGGGGATTTTAGGTTGCGCATGCTACGCGGTCTGACAGGGTTTACCTGTTGAAGCGAGCATCGACTAGACACGTGACGAGGTTCATTCGTCTACAACAGCAACACATGCTAAATGACTACGCTAAACTTGCCACAGCTTTGAAATTAGAATTCAGTGGTTCTGTGACTCGCAAGCATGATAGCTCACTGTCTAACACTATCAAACAAGCTTGGAATGAACACCCACAAGTTTACTATCATAGGCATCGTTCAGCTTACTTTGGCCTACTCACTGAAACAGGACTGGAAGAGCTGTTACCATTCAAACAAATGATTCTGTTGAACATGTATCCCACCTTCATTACCTACTTGGGCCCTACAGCCCACGTTGGCTTGCCTATCTTACAACTAAGAAAGCATGCAAGCACAGCTTTTGAGGCATTAAAAAGCCCTGACCACTCAGTTTTGAAGTTTGACCAGGTGCACTCACTCCAGTGAGAGGGTGCATTATCAGGTATTGAAGCGTTGAAGGAGGACGCACAACAATGGCTTCTACCACGAAACCAATAAACACTGGGGTCGAAATAACTGTATAGTACATCGCCATCGAAATGACTACAGCTAAAATCGACCTAAAATTGCCCGCTCGATCAAGAAACAAGCGCACAGGTTTTGTCTATAGACTCTGGTACAAAGGTTGTGAAGAAAAAGGTCAAAAGCTTCGCTAAAACAAAGCCCACACAAAACACAGGAAGTCAATCTGTTTTCACATTGAACAGAAATGGCACATCATGTCATTGCGAATGATCACTCCACTTTGTAGGGAATATGTCCACTAAACGTGAATCTAAACGGCCATACCTGGTAACAGTACTGGAAGACTGCATAAATTGTCATGTGCTAATTGATTCGGCACAACAATATCGCTTATCTCTCAAACATTGTTCAATGATCTCAAAAGGGCTTTGAAGCCAACTAAACTCTGGTTAAAAGTGGAACGATGCAACACTACAATTGTGGGGGACTGTCATCCCTTACAATGACACTAATGGTGTCAGTCCCTCAACTGACTCCCACTGGTGAAACACTTTGCGATATCACAGACAGATATCCTCGTCTCAGTTCGCAGGTACTGAAGATGTTGCCACGCAGTGGTGACTGACAGGCCTCTATAGCCCCTGAAAGTTTTGAGGAACAAACACCAGGAGATTTGGTTAAAAGGTTACAGACATTCTCATAAAAATGTGCCGGCTGACAACTCATACATAGGGTCCAACCTTTTTGTTTGTGCCTCGGATATCAACAACAACCTCTGGAGGGGAATACTATCCCAGACCCATGATGAGCCTCATCGAGGCCGGTGGGGGGGTCGAGACTACGTTCAACACTGTACGAGGCCCCCAGATCAGAAAATAAATCTAGTTGTATACTTCCCCATGGGAAAAGAGAGGACCGGACAGGTCCCTGTCAGGGATAATCTTAGAATACATCAGAGAGAATAAAGTAGACGGCACGGGTCAAAATTTTGATTTATGGCCCTGTGTCCAGATGATGCGTACATGTCCAAATATGGGCATCCGGCCAGGACATCCTGTTCCTGTTGTCACGTGTTAGAGGGTGTGTTATTTTATATCTATATTGCATCTATTCCTGTGAAGTTGTCATGCTGATTGATGTCTAGGGACCTGGTTGAAGTGGGGGGTTCTGTGTTTGAACTTTTGAAAGAGTTTTATTGCAGAATTCACTACAGAATTCACATCACACTAAGTGTGTGCCCTCAAGCCCATACCCCACTACCACATATCTACAACGTAAAATGCATGTGTACATAGTGAGTATGTTATCATGAGTGTGTATGCATGTGTCTGTGCCTATGTTTCTGTTACTTCACAGTCCCATGCATATCCAAGATAATGTAGCAGTCGGACGTGTGTTTTGTCTTGCCCTGTGTAAATATCGTATATATTTTGTATATATTTTAATCTCACTTTCCATCTACGGACTAAATATATTCTCTTGCAACCCGCCTCGCCCAATGTGGTATGGATCTGCTATTTGTATACCTTGGAACCAGAACCCCCATCAGGAGCTAGCCAGCTAACTAGCTACTAGCTCGTAGTCAGTTAGCCACTGCTAGCGGTCTTCCTCGTTAACTCTGACACCAGCCAGCCTCAGCTCGGTCTATACCTGCCAGTCTGCACAGTGTGATATCAACCCAGAGCATATCGGACTGCTTTTTCTCAACTTCATCTCTGGATTCCTACCGCAAGCTCTGAATCTTTACATCGGATTATCGCAGCTAGCTAGCTGCAATCCGAGTGGCTACTCCTGGCTAATTTCTCTGTCCCAAAGCAAGCACCAGTTAGCCGTGAGCTAGACCCATCTGCCGACAAGAACAAGAGGTCCACCAGCCAATTCTTGGGCTTCAATACCTCTTTTGCCAATTGGCCTGGACTCTTTGCTGCTGACACGGATCCCCGCCAATCCATTATGACTGGTCTGCCGAAGTACTCATCAAAGTGGTTTCAACAGGCTCTTCCGTTGCAACGTAGCCGGAGGCCCATCGGCTAGCCCCGGCACGCTAGCTGTCTGAATCGCTGTGTCCCCAGCTCACCTAGCGTAATAGAGACTACTGAATCGGCTCCCTGACCCATCTATTGCTACTCATTTGGACCCTATGATTACTTGGCTACATATTTCACTGCAGAGCCCCAGCCCTGCCAAATATGCCCTTTTGTTATACCCCCACACATGCGGTGACCTCACCTGGCTGAACTGGTGCCTCTAGAGACAAAACCTCTCATCTTCACTCAATGCCTAGGTTTACCTCCACTGTACTCACATCCTACCATGCCCTTGTCTGTACATTATGCCATGAATCTATTCTTCCACGCCAAGAAATCAGCTCCTTTTACTCACTGTTCCAAACGCACTAGATGACCAGTTCTTAAAGTCTTTAGCCGTAACCTTATCCTACTCCTCCTCTGTTCCTCTGGTGATGTAGAGGTTAACCCAGGACCTGCAGCCCCCACCACCACTCCCATTCCCCAGGTGCTCTCATTTGTTGACTTCTGTAACATTAAAAGCCTTGGTTTCATGCATGTTAACATTAGAAGCTTCTTCCCTAAGTTTGTTTTATTCACTGCTTTAGCCCACTCCGCCAACCCTGATGTCCTAGCCATGTCTGAATCCTGGCTTAGGAAGGCCAGCAAGAATCCAGACATTTCCATCCCCAACTTCAACACATTAGGCAAGATAGAACTGTAAAAGGGGGAGGAGTTGCAATCTACTGCAGAGATAGCCTGTAGAGTTCTGTCATACTATCCAGGTCTGTGCCCAAACAATTTAATCTTTTACTTTTAAAAATCCACCTTTCCAGAAACAAGTATCTCACCATTGCAGCTTGTTATAGACCCCTCTCAGCCCCCAGCTGTGCCCTGGACACCATATGTTAATTGATTGACAACCATCTATCTTCAGAGTTCGTACTGTTAGGTGACCTAAACTGGGATATGCCTAACACCCCGGCCGTCCTACAATCTAAGCTAGATGTCCACAAATTATCAAGGAACCTACCAGGCACAACCATAAATCCGTATCCATGGGAAACCTCATAAATAACATTCTGACCAACTTGCTCTCTAAATACACCTCTGCTGTCTTCAAACAGGATCTCAGCGATCACTGCCTCATCGCCTGCGACCGTAATGGGTCCGTGTTTAAGCGACCATCCCTCATCACTGTCAAACGCTTCCTGATACACTTCAGCGAGCAGGCTTTTCTAATCGACCTGGCACGAGTATCCTGGAAGGATATTGACCTCATCCCGTCAGTAGAGGATGCCTGGTTGCTCTTTAAAAGTACTTTCCTCACCATCTTAAATAAGCATGCCTCGTTCAAAAAATGTAGAACTAAGAACAGATGTAGCCCTTGGTTCACCCCAGACTTGACTGCCCTTGACCAGCACAAAAACATCCTGTGGCGTTCTGCTATAGCATTGAATAGCCCCTGCGATATGCAAGTCAGGAACCAATATACACAGTCAATTAGGAAAGCTAAGGCTAGCATTTTCATACAGAAATTTCAATCCTGTAGCACTAATTCCAAAATGTTTTGAGACACTGTAAAGTCCATGGAAAACAATAGCATTTCCTCCCAGCTGCCCAGTGCACCGAGGCTAGGAAACACTGTCACCACCGATAAATCTGTGATAATCGATAATCTCAATGAGCATTTATCTGCGGCTGGCCATGCTTTCCAGCTGGCTACCCCTACCCCAGCCAACAGCTCTATATCCCCCCTGCAGCAACTTGCCCAAGCCCCCCCCGCTTCTCCTTCACCCAAATCCAGAGAGCTGATGTTCTGAAAGAACTGCAAAATCTGGATCTCTACAAATCAGCTGGGCCAGACAATCTGGACCCTCTCTTCCTAAAATGATCCACTGAAATTGTTGCATCCCCTATTACTAGCCTGTTCAACCTTTTCCGTATCATCTGAGATCCCAAAAGATTGGAAAGCTGCCGCGCTCATCCCCCTCTTTAAAGGGGGAGACACTCTAGACCCAAACTGTTATATACTGTACCTATATCCATCCTTTCTAAAATCTTTGAAAGCCAACTTAACAGACAGATTACTGACCATTTCGAATCCCACAGTACCTTGTCCACTATGCAATCTGGTTTCCGAGCTGGTCATGGGTGCACCTCAGCCACCCTCAAGGTCCTAAACGATATCATAACCCCCAACCTGGCCAAGGCTTTCGACTCAACTGTCAATAACCGCATTCTTATTGGCAGATTCAATAGCATTGGTTTCTCAAGTGACTGCCTCGTCTGGTTCACCAACTACTTCTCAGATAGAGTTCAGTGTGTCAAATATGAGGGCCTGTTGTCCGGACCTCTGGCAGCCTCTATGGGGGTGCCACAGGGTTTAATTCTCGAGCCGAGTCTTTTCTCTGTATATATCAATGATGTCGCACTTGCTGCTGGTGATTCTCTGATCCACCTCTACACAGACGACACCATTCTGTATACTTCTCATCCTACTTTGGACACTGTGTTAACAAACCTCAAAACGAGCTTCAATGCCCTCAAATCAAATCAACTGCTTTTGAATGCAAGTAAAACTAAATGCATGCTCTTCAACCGATTGCTGCACACACCCGCCCGCCCGACTAGCATCACTACTCTGGACGGTTCTGACTTAGAATATGTGGACAACTACACATACCTTGGTGACTGGTTAGACTGTAAACTCTCCTTCCAGACTCGCATTAAGCAACTCCAATCCAAAATTAAATCTAGAATCGGCTAACATACCCTCGTAAAACTGACTATCCTACCGATCCTTGACTTTGACGATGTCATTTACAAAATAGCCTCCAACACTCTACTCAGCAAACTGGATGTAGTCTATCACAGTGCCATCCATTTTGTCACCAAAGCCCCATATACTACCCACCACTGCGACCTGTATGCTCTCGTTGGCTGGCCCTCGCTACATATTCATCGCCACACCCACTGGCTCCAATACATCTATAAGTCTTTGCTAGGTAAAACTTCGCCTTATCTCAGCTCACTGGTTACCATAGCAATACCCACACCTAGCACATGCTCCAGCAGGTATATTTCACTGGTCATCCCCAAAGCCAACACTTCCTTTGGCAGCCTTTCCTTCAAGTTCTCTGCTGCCAATGACTGGAACGAATTGCAAAAAGCACTGAAGCTGGAGACTTATATCTCCCACTTTAACTTTAAGCATCAGCTGTCAGAGCAGCTTACCGATCACTGTACCTGTACACATCCAATCTGTAAATAGCACGCCCTACCCACAACTACCTCATCCCTTTATTGTTATGTATCTACTTGGTCTACCTGGTTAAATAAAGGTGAAATAATAATAATAATTTTTTTAATTAAAGGTGTCTTTTCACCTGCTTTTAAATTGGATTGTGCTGCTTGAATCAGTTACCTGATGTGGAATAGAGTTCCATGTAGTCATGGCTCTATGTAGTACTGTGTGCTTCCCATAATCTGTTCTGGACTTGGATTGTGAAGAGACCTCTGGTGGCATGTCTTGTCGGGTAAGCATGGGTGTCCAAGCTGTGTGCTAGTATTTTAAACAGACAGCTTGGTACCTTCAGCTTGTCAACACCTCTTAATAATAATAGGATGTCAGTCTCTCTTCCACCCTGAGCCATGAGAGATTGACATGCATGTCATTAATGTTAGCGCTCCGTGTACTTTTAAGGGCCAGCCATGCTGCCCTCTTCTGAGCCAACTGCAATTTTCCCAAGTCCCTCTTTGTGCCACCTGACCACTCGACTGAACAGTAGTTCAGGTGTGAGAAAATCAGGGCCTATAGTACCTGCCTTGATGATAGTGTTGTTAACAAGGCAGAGCAGCGCTTTATTATGGACAGACTTCTCCCCATCTTAGTTATTGTTGTGTCAATATGTTTTGACCATGACATTTTACTATCGAGGATTACTCCAAGCAGTTTAGTCACCTCAACTTGCTCAATTTCCACGTTATTCATGAAGATATGTAGTTGAGATTTAGGGTTTAGTGAATGATTTGTACAAAATACATTGCTTTTCGTTTTGGAAATATTTAGGACTAACTTATTCCTTGCTCACCATTCTGACGTGTATAGTATTGAGTAATCTGCATACATAGACACACTGGCCTTACTCAAAGTCAGTGGCATGTCATTAGCAAATATTGAAAAAGCAAGGGGCCCAAACAGCTGCCCGGGGGAATTCCTGCTTCTACCTGGATTATGTTTGAGATCCTTCCATTAAAGAACACCCTCTGTGTTCTGTTAGACAAGTAACTCTTTATCTACATTATAGCAGGGGCTGTAAAGCCATAACACATATGTTTTTCCAGCAGCAGACTATGATCGATAGTGTCAAAAGCTGCACTGAAGTCTATCATCGATTTCTATCAGACAATCATCAGTCATCTGTGTAAGTGCTGTGCTTGTTGAGTGTTCTTCCCTATATGTGTGCTGAAAGTCTGCTGTCAATCTGTTTACTGTGGAAAGCACTGTATCTGGTCAAATTTTTTCCAGAAGTTTACTAGGGGTTGGTAACAGGCTGATTGGTTGGCTATTTGAGCCAATAAGCCAATAAGGAGCACTTTAGATTAATTAGATTAGACTTTGTCATTGGACAAGTACAAGTACAGTACAATGAAATGCAGTTAGCATCTGACCAGAAGTGCAAATAAAATAGTATAAAAAATGTACATGAGAAACAATTAATTACAATGTATGTATACATGTGCAATGAAAGCAAATGGCAAGTACAAATGGGGGGGGAGCTTAATATTCTTCGGTAGCGGAACGACTTTAGCTTCCCTCTAGGTCTGAGGGCACACACTTTCTAGTAGGCTTAAATTGAAGATGTGGCAAATAGGAGTGGTTATATCGTCCGCTATTATCCTCAGTAATTTTCCATCCAGATTGTCAGACCCCGGTGGCTTGTCATTGTTCATAGACAACAATACTTTGTTCAACTCTTCCAGACTGACTTTACGTAATTGAAAAGTACAATTTTTGTCTTTCATCATTTTGTCAAATATCATTGGATGTGTAGTGTCAGCGTTTGTTGCTGGCATGTCATCCCTAAGTTTGTTTAACTTGCCAATGAAAAAGTCATTAAAGTTGTTGGCAATATCTGTGGGTTTTGCGATCAATTAGAAATCTGATTCAATGAATGATGGAGCCGAGTTGGCTTTTTTCCCCCAACATTTCATTTAAGTTGTTCCAAATCTTTTTACTATCATTCTTTATATAATTTATCTTTTTTTCATAGTATACTTTATTTGTATTTATATTTTGATTAGTCACAGGATTTCTTAATTTGCAGTACATTTGCCAATCAGTTGGGCTGCCAGACTTATTTTACATACCTTTTGCCTCATCCCTCTCAACTATACCCTTTTTCAATTTCTCATCAATCCAAGGGGATTTAACAGTTTTACAGTCATTTTCCTGATTGGGTACGTCCTTATTAGTAACTGGAATAAGCAATTTCATGAATCTGTCAAGTGCATCGTCTGGTTGCTCCTCATTGCACACCACAGACCAGCAAATATTCTTTACATCATCAACATAAGAATCACTACAAAACGTATTGTATGACCTTGTATGACCTATTGTATGACCTTATACACTATATCAGGCCCAGCCTTTGTAACGTTGGTTTTCCAAGATATGGCTATGAAATTGTGATCACTACATTATATGGATTTTGATACTGCTTTAAAACAAATTTCTGCATCATTAGTAAATACATGTTGATTATTTAATTCCTGCTGTTTGTACATTCCTGTGCTGTTTGTAAATACCCTGGTAGATAGTCTGACAACCTGAACCAGGTTTCAGGCACTGGCTACAGTTTGAAGTTTTTTCTTGAGTGGGCAGCTTGATGAGAGCCAGTCAATATTTAAAATCACCCAGAAAATATACCTCTCTGTTGATATCACATACATCATCAAGCATTTCACAAATATTATCCAGATACTGACTGTTAGAAATTGGTGGTCTATAGCAGCTTCCCAAAAGAATGGGCTTTAGGTGAGGCAGATGAACCTGTAGACATATTACGTCAACAGTATTTAACATTATATATTCTCTAAGCTGTACAGGAATGTGTTTTTTTTATATAGACCACAACACCGCCCCTGTTGGCATTTCTGTATTTTCGGTATATGTTATAACCATGTATTGCTACCATTGTATCATCAAAGGTAATATCTTAGAGAGTTTCAGAAATAGTCAGAATATGAATGGCATCTGTTACAAGCAAGTTATTGACTTCATGGACCTTGTTTCTCGGGCTGCATGTCTTAAAATGGGCTATTTGTAGCAATTTTCTGGGTTGCTTAAAACTTCTTTGGGACTGGGGGGCAGTATTGAGTAGCTTGGATGAATAAGGTGCCCAGAGTAAACTACCTGCTACTCAGGCCCAGAAGCTAATATATGCATATTATTAGTATATTTGGATAGGAAACACTGTGAAGTTTCTAAAACGGTTTGAATGATGTCTGTCAGTAAAACAGAACTCATATGGCAGGCAAAAACCTGAAAAATAAATCCAACCAGGAAGTGGGAAATCTGAGGTTTGTAGGTTTTCAAGTCTTTGCCTAACCAATATACAGTGTCTATGGGGTCATATTGCACTTCCTAAGGCTTCCACTAGATGTCAACAGTCTTTAGAACACCTTGTTTCAGGCTTCTACTGTGAAGGGGGAGTGAATAAAAGCTGTTTGAATCAGGGGTCTGGCAGAATTCCATGAGCTAAGTCAGGCGCACGGCCGTGAGAGTGAGCTGCGTTCCTTTTCATTTCTAAAGACAAAGATATTGTCGGGTTGATATTATTATTGAGATTTATGATAAAAACATCCTAAAGATTGACTCTGTAAATCGTTTGACATGTTTGTACGAACTGTAATATAACTTTTTTGACTTTTTGTCTGAACTAAGCGCTCGAGCATTATGCATTTGGATTACTGGGCTAAACGCTCGAACAAAAAGGTTTTTGGACATAAAGATTAACTTTATCGAACAAAACACACATTTATTGTCTAACATGGAGTGCCATCCTGTGAATATCATCAAAGGTTAGTGATTAATTTTCACGCTATTTCTGTCTTTTGTGACACCTCTCCGTCTTTGGAAAATGGCTGTATGTTTTTCTGTGGCTAGGTGCTGACCTAACATAATTGCAAGGTGTGCTTTCGCCGTAAAGCCTTTTTGAAATCAGACACTGGCTGGATTAACAAGAAGTTTATCTTTAAAATGGTGTATAATAGTTGTATGTTTGAGGAATTTTAATTATGAGATTTCTGTTGTTTTGAATTTGGCGCCCTGCAATTTCACTGACTGTTGGCGAGAAGATAATTGTTTTTAATGCTGTACTGGGAAGCTTATCAGAAGTAGACTTCATAGTGCTGGGTGAGCTGCACAAAGTGGTCTTCCTACTAGGACATACTGCCTCAGTGCTAACAGTACAACTCTCGTTCATAGACTCATGATTACTGCATCCAATAGCTGTAAGATTAACAAAGGTATTCAGGGAAACTAAGGGGAAATGAATTAAGTTACTTACATTGTGTCTAACAATGACCTTAGGATAATGTACATTTTAATGCAGCATTATGATGACTCATTGTCTCAATGGTAGAGATTAGCAGAGCTGGTCTTGGGTCATTGAAATGTCATTGTTTCAACACAGCCTTGAAATTCATGGACAGAGTCCAGGGGCCAAGATTATTTGGATGGACTCCATCATTCCTGTAGAGTGTCTTCTGTTTCCAGAAGGTGTCAAAGATATCTATAAAAGTGACTCCAGCAGAGCTACAATAATCTTTTTCCAGTAGTCTGCGGAATCTTTCACACCCACGGCCCAACGATGTCACTGGACCTGAAATGACTGGCCGAGTTTTTCAGTATCTCCATGGCTGGTTGGTTGGGTTGAGAACAGCTCCATTCTTCAGGGAAGGGGAGACCCCTTTGGGGATGGAACCCTGCCGAGCACCGGCCCGTCAGCTATTGAGAGCCGACACGGCGGCGACATTTCCACCAGACCAGAGTGGCGTCCGGTTACTGGGGTGCAAGAAAGAAAAGTAGGCAGGAGTGGATTCCCCAGTAGCTAGTGCCCTGTAGTCCTCCGCAAGCAAGCAGTTGCTACATTGAAAGTCAGTGCGGTCCACGTTGTCCCTGAAAAATCTAAGTAAACACAGTTCCTGCAGTGCTGGAAACATTTAATTGTGACCTCCATTTGAGACCAGCTAGGCTAGCTAGGCTTCCGTGTCTCCCCCCCTCTGCGGAATCTTGAGGGCCCCGGGAGAGACAGCAACATTCACAGCAACTAAGGACAACTAAGCCACAGGAACCAAAATAAAAGTATATAAAAGTATATAAAACACTGTCAGCTTTACAAAAACAATAACCCGAGGTCTCTCGTTCAGTTTTCCGCGTTCAACACCGTCACAATGGATGGCAGAAATGTTGTGTATCACCAGATTTGATTTATTACACGATAATATAACAAGGGTATATTACAAGGTTGTACTGTGCAACTTTCATAAGGTCTTGATTTCTGATATGAAATTCTGTAAGACGGAAGGAGGCTGTATTGAAAACATGTCCACGTTAGGGGCGATACCTTTTTAGGCAATCCCTAGCTGCTGGGCTGCTCAGTCCTGGCCCTGTGGTTGTCAGTCTGGCCTTGGCCTAACACACCTGCAACCAATAATGAATGTTTCACTAAGATCCTAAAGCTGAGTGGGGTGTGTTGGGGCACTGCGGGACGGTGGTCCCCTATGGGCAGGATGGGGTGACACAGCTGTATTGCGTGTCAGTAAAAATAGCTCTACAGCACTAGTAAGCCTATGATATGAATTATATGGAGGATGTACTGTTTCTATGTGTTACTGTGTAGGAGGTTAATGTGTTTTTATTAAACGTTGGATGTTCAAAACTTTCCCTTTAGACATAAAACTAATTTAAATGGAAAGGAAGTTGTGTTGGGAAGAGTTGAGTTATTAACTAGACTGGTGGGGGTTGGGCATGCAGGTGCATCGGGCTGGCTGTGTAACGTGTGCTCTGGGAGTAAGGGAAGCAAGTCCAGGGAGTGAATACAATTAATGAATGAACAAAATATTATACAAAACACAATGCACAGACATGAAACAGAAACAATAACGCCTGGGGAAGGAACCAAAGGCAGTTATATATATATATATATATATATATATATATATATATATATATATATATATAATGGCATGTAATCAAGGAGGTGATGGAGTCCAGGTGAGTGTCATTGTGCTCTGATGAGCGTAACGATGGTGACAGGTGTGCGCCATAGCGAGCAGCTTGGTGACCTAGAGGCCGGAGAGGGAGCACACGTGACAGTACTCCCTTCCCGACGTGCGGCCCCATCCGCAGGATGCCGACCAAAATGACGATCCCGAGGTTCAGGAGCGGACCGGTCACCTCTGCTAAGGCGTGGGAACCTATCGATCTGGCTGAGGTGCGGGATTATGATGACCTAGAGCGCCAGAGAGAGAGCATACATGACAGTACTCCCTCCCTGGCGCGCGGCTCCAGCCACAGGACATCAACCACAGGGATGATCCCGGGGTTCAGGAGCAGACCGGTCGCCTCTGCTGAGGTGCAGAAACCAGACGAACCGGCTGAGGTTTGAGAACCTGATGAGACTGGCTGAGACCTCCCCGGTTGCCTTGGTTGAGGCAGGGGAACCTGTTCACCCAGCTGAGGCATGGGAGCGTATCGAGCCCGCTGAGGCATGAGAGCCTATCAAACCTGCTGAGGCATGGGAGCCTGTCGAGCCAGCTGAGACATGTGAGCCTATATATCCCCCTGAGATATAGAAACCCGTCGAGCCAGCTAAGGCAGGATAACCCGTCGAATCCACGAGGCATGGGAATCCGACAAACTGGGTGAGGCCACCCAGGTAGCTCCAGTTCTGACATCGCCTCCAACACAAAATCTAAAAAACTCCCTGATGCTTCCCTTTGGTGAGGCGTAATTTTATAACGTGTGCGCTGGGAGTCGGGAAGCAAGTTCAGGGAGTGAATACATTTAATGAATGGACGACACACAATACAAAACAACCAACAGACATGAAACAGAAACAATGACGCCTGGGGAAGAAACCAAGGGGAGTGACATACTGTTGAAGTCGGAAGTTTACATACACTAAGGTTGGAGTCATTAAAACTAGTTTTTCAACCACTCCACAAATTTCTTGTTAACAAGCTATAGTTTTAGTTAGTTAGTTAGCTATAGTTAGTTCTAGTCAATTAGAACATCTACTTTGTGCATGACACAAGTAATTTTTACAACAATTGTTTACAGACATATTACTTAACTTATAATTCACTGTATCACAATTCCAGTGAGTCATAAGTTCACACACACTAAGTGTGCCTTTAAACAGCTTGGAAAATTCCAGAAAATTATGTCATGGCTTTAGAACCTTCTGATAGGCTAATTGACATCATTTGAGTCAATTGGAGGTGTAACTGTGGATGTACTTCAAGGCCTACCTTCAAACTCAGTGCCTATTTGCTTGACATGATGGGAAAATCAAAAGAAATCTGCCCCAAAAATTGTAGACCTCCACAATTCTGGTTCTGCTCGGGAGGGATTTCCAAATGCCTGAAGGTATCATGTTCATCTGTACAAACAATAGTATGCAAGTATAAACACCATGGGACCACGCAGCCGTCATACCGCTCAGGAGGAGACACGTTCTGTCTCCTAGAGATGAATGTACTTTGGTGCAAAAAGTGCAAATCAATCCCAGAACAACAGCAAAGGACCTTGTGATGTTGCTGGAGGAAACCAGTAGAAAAGTATCTATAGCCACAGTAAACCAAGTCCAAAACCACCATAAAAAAGCAAGACTACGGTTTGCAACTGCACATGGGGACAAAAATCGTACTTTTGGAGAAATGTCCTCTGGTCTGATCAAACAAAAATAGAACTGTTTGGCCATAATGACCATCATTACGTTTGGAGGAAAAAGGGGGAGGCTTGCAAGCTGAAGGACACCATCCCAACCGTGAAGCCCTGGGGTGGCAGCATCATGTTGTGGAGGTGCTTTGCTGCAGGAGGGACTGGTTCACTTCACAAAATAGATGGCTTCATGAGAAGGAAAATTATGTGGATATATTGAAGCAACATCTCAAGACATCAGGCAGGAAGTTAAAGCTTGCTCGCAAATCGGTCTTCCAAATAAACAATGACCCAAGCATTTTGGAGTGGCCATCACAATGCCCTGACCTCAATCCCATAGAAAATGTGTGGGCAGAATTGAAAAAGCGTGTGCGAGCAAGGAGGCCTACAAACCTGATTCTGTTACACCAGCTCTGTAAGGAGGAATGGGCCAAAATTCACCCAACTTATTGTGGGAAGCTTGTGGAAGGCTATCCACAAGTTAAACAATCTATAGGTGTCACGCCTTGGTCTTAGTATTTTGTGTTTTGGTTAATTAGTTGGTCAGGCCAGGGTGTGACATGGTTTTATTGTTTGTTGTATTTAGTGTTTTTTTTTAGTTATTGGGATTGTAGCTGATTAGGGGTGTGTGTTTCATAGGTTTGGTTGCCTGAGGCGGTTCTCAATCAGTCAGGTGATTCTCGTTGTCTCTGATTGGGAACCGTATTTAGGTAGCCTGGGTTTCACTTTGTATTTCGTGGGTGATTGTTCCTGTCTCTGTGTTAGTTTCACCAGTCAGGCTGTAATAGGTTTCACGTTCCGTTTTGTTGTTTTGTATTTATTCGTTATTTCATGTATAGTTTCGTTATTTGTTTTCACTAATAAACATGAGTAAAAAACACGCTGCATTTCGGTCCGACTCTCTTTCGACAAACGAAGAACGTTGTTACAGAATCACCCACCACACATGGACCGAGCTGCGTGTCAACAGGCAGGAGCAGCCCAAAGAGGAGCAGCCCAAAGAGGAGCCGCGTATTAAGGATTTCTGGACATGGGAGGAAATCCTTGACGGGAGAGGACCCTGGGCTAAACCAGGGGAGTGTAGCCGCCCGAAGGTGCAGCAGGCGAAGAGGAAACAGGAGCTGGAAGGAAAAGGACCCTGGGCTCAGCCTGGTGAATATCGCCGCCCTAAGGAGGAACTAGAAGCGGCTGAAGCGGAGAGGCGCTGGTATGAGGAGGCAGCACGGCGACGTGGATGGAAACAGGAGCAGCCCAGAATGGAGTACAGTATGGATATTACGACGTGGGAAGAAATAGACAGGTGGGCGGCCGACCCAGAGAGAGTGCCGGAGCCCGCCTGGGATTCGCTGGAGCAGTGCGAAGAGGGCTATAGGAGAATGGAGTCGAAAAAAAAGACACGGCGGCGCAGAGCGAAGCCCCAAAAATTTATTGGGGGGGGGGCTCAGAGGGGGAGTGGCTGAGTCAGGAGACAGACCTGAGCCAACTCTCCCTGTTTATCGTGAAGAGCCAAGGAGGAGACCAGAATCGGTATTGGAGGTGAGCGAAGCAGAGACTGTGAAGGAGTTAATGGGGAAATTGGAGGAGAAATTAATGAGGGAGTTGCTAGTTTGGTGCTTTAGGTACAATATTCGTCCGACGGAGCGTGTCGGGGATTTAATGGCACCTGGGTCAGCGCTCCATACTAGTCCTGAGATGCGTGTTAGTCGGCTGGTGAAAAATGTGCCAGCCTCACGCACTAAGCCTCCTATGTACCTACCTAGCCTTGCACGTCCTGTGCCAGTCCTGCTCTCAGGCTCTCCAGTACACCTTCACGGTCCAGTCCATCCTGTGCCACCTTCATACACTAGTCCTCCGATGGTAGCTCCCCGCACCAGGCTTCCTGTGCCTGTCCTCTATCCAGTACCACCTCCACGCCCCAGCCCTCCGGTAGCAGTTCCCCGCACTAGGCTTCCTGTGCATGTTCTCGGCCAAATACCACCAGTGCCAGCACCACGCATCAGGCCTTCAGTGCGCCTCGCCTGTTAAGCGCAGCCAGCGCTTTCTCCCTCTCCTGCGCTGTCGGAGTCTCCTGCCTGTTCAGCGGTTCTAGAGCCTTCCTCCTCTACAGCGCTGCCGGAGCCTCCTGCCTGTATGGAGCAACCAGTGTTGCCAGTTTGCATGGAGCAGCCAGAGCTGTCAGTCTGCATAGAGCAGCCAGAGCTGCCAGTCTGCATGGGGCAGCCAGAGCTGTCAGTCTGCTTAGAGCAGCCAGAGCTGTCAGTCTGCATGGAGCAGCTAGAGCTGCCAGTCTACATGGAGCATCCAGTGTTGCCAGCCTGCATGGAGCAGCTAGAGCTGCCAGTCAGCATGGGGCAGCCAGAGTTGCCAGTCTGCATGGAGTTGCCAGTCTGCATGGAGCTGCCAGTCTGCAAGGAGCTGTCAGTCTGCATGGAGCAGCTAGAGCTGCCAGTCTGCAAGGAGCTGCCAATCTGCAAGGAGCTGCCAGTCTGCATGGAGCAGCTAGAGCTGCCAGTCTGCAAGGAGCTGCTAGTCTGCATGAAGCAGCCAGAGCTGCCAGTCTGCCTGGAGCAGCTAGAGCTGCCAGTCTGCAAGGAGCTGCCAGTCTGCATGGAGCAGCTAGAGCTGCCAGTCTGCAAGGAGCTGCCAGTCTGCATGGAGCAGCCAGAGCCGCCAGTCAGCATGGAGCAGCCAGAGCAGCCAGTCAGTATGGAGCAGCCAGAGCCGTCAGTCAGCATGAGGCAGCCAGAGCCGTCAGTCTGCCAGGATCTGCCAGTCAGCCAGACTCTTCCAGATCTACCAGTCAGCCAGACTCTTCCAGATCTGCCAGTCAGCCAGACTCTTCCAGATCTGCCAGACAGCCAGACTCTTCCAGATCTGCCAGACAGCCAGACTCTTCCAGATCTGCCAGTCAGCCAGACTCTTCCAGATCTGCCAGTCAGCCAGACTCTTCCAGATCTGCCAGTCAGCCAGACTCTTCCAGATCTGCCAGTCAGCCAGACTCTTCCAGATCTGACAGTCAGCCAGACTCTTCCAGATCTACCAGTCAGCCAGACTCTTCCAGATCTGCCAGTCATCCAGACTCTTCCAGATCTGCCAGTCAGCCAGACTCTTCCAGATCTGCCAGTCAGCCAGACTCTTCCAGATCTGCCAGTCAGCCAGACTCTTCCAGATCTGCCAGTCAGCCAGACTCTTCCAGATCTGCCAGTCAGCCAGACTCTTCCAGATCTGCCAGTCAGCCAGACTCTTCCAGATCTGCCAGTCAACCAGACTCTTCCAGATCTGCCAGTCAACCAGACTCTTCCAGATCTGCCAGTCAACCAGACTCTTCCAGATCTGCCAGTCAACCAGACTCTTCCAGAGCTGTCAGTCAACCAGACTCTTCCAGATCTGCCAGTCAGCCAGGATCCGCCAGTCAGCCAGGATCTGCCAGATCTGATAGTCAGCCAGGATCTGCCAGTCAACCAGGATCTGCCGGATTCAACTGCCTGGCTGGGCTTCATCTCGGTACTGGGCTTCTTCTCGGTACTGGGCTTCTTCTCGGTACTGGGCTTCTTCTCGGTACTGGGCTTCTTCTCGGTACTGGGCTGCCCCTCAGTCCCGGGCTGCCCCTCAGTCCCGGGCTGCCCCTCAGTCCCGGGCTGCCCCTCAGTCCCGAGCTGCCCCTCAGTCCCGAGCTGCCCCTCAGTCCCGAGCTGCCCCTCAGTCACGAGCTGCTCCTCTGTTATGTAGGTTTCTGGGTGAGGACTATTCGGCCATGGTCGGCGGCGAGGGTGGATCATCCCAGGACGCGAAGGGGAGGAACAATGACATTTATGAAGTGGGGTCCACGTCCGGAGCCGGAACCGCCACCATGGACAGACGCCCACCCAGACCCTCCCTATGGTTTTGAGGTGCGTTCGGGAGTCCGCACCTTAGGGGGGGGGGGGTTCTGTCACGCCTTGGTCCTAGTATTTTGTGTTTTAGTTAATTAGTTGGTCAGGCCAGGGTGTGACATGGGTTTATTGTTTGTTGTATTTAGTGGGTTTTTTAAGTTATTGGGATTGTAGCTGATTAGGGGTGTGTGTTTCATAGGTTTGGCTGCCTGAGGCGGTTCTCAATCAGAGTCAGGTGATTCTCGTTGTCTCTGATTGGGAACCGTATTTAGGTAGCCTGGGTTTCGCTTTGTATTTCGTGGGTGATTGTTCCTGTCTCTGTGTTAGTTTCCCCAGTCAGGCTGTAATAGGTTTCACGTTCCGTTTTGTTGTTTTGTATTTATTCGTTATTTCATGTATAGTTTCGTTATTTGTTTTCACTAATAAACATGAGTAACAAACACGCTGCATTTCGGTCCGACTCTCTTTCGACAAACGAAGAACGTCGTTACAATAGGCAATGCTTCCAAATACTAATTGAGTGTATGTAAACTTCTGACCCACTGGGAATGTGATGAAAGAAATAAAAGCTGAAATAAGTCATTCTCTCTAATATTATTCTGACATTTCAGTGAATATTTACTTGGATTAAATGTCAGGAATTTTGAAAAACTCAGTTTAAATGTATTTGGCTAAGGTGTATGTAAACTTCTGACTCTAACTGTATATAGAGCAGATAATCAAGGAGGTGATGGAGTCCAGGTGAGTGTCATTATGCACTGATGCGTGCAATGATGGTGACATGTGTGCGCCCTAACGCGCAGCGTGGTGACTAAGAGGCCGGAGAGGGAGCACACGTGACAGGCTGGGCGGTCTGGCTTAAATCTGATATATATTATGTCTTGATAAAGACAATCAAAAATTAAGTCTTTGTACTTTATTTGTAAGACGTGTTTATTTGTTTGGCTATTGGTTAACACAATATTGATTATTGAATTATCATTGATCTATTTCAGTCTTATCAATCACTTAAACATATTTAATAATGGTCTCCTACCTAGCTTGATGGCTGTGGTCATTTTTGCTTACTTTTTGTTTTAAATAGAGACGGCTAGAAGGGCCATTGTCATATTAGATTGGGTAGAAATGTGAAAAATGGGTGAAGCCTCAGACTCCTCGCCAAGTTATGTCCCCCCACTTCTAAAACCAAAGTTGCTCCCCTAGTGAGTACTCTATAGCAAACACAACATAATAACAAAATGCTACCTAATCTCTAAGCTCTGGGGACCATCCTGAAATTGTTCTTCTTTGAGATTTCTGATGGTTCAGCCATTTGAATAAACTGCTTGTGTTCCAAGAGCCGCAGTAATTGAGGGAAGTTTGTGAGCAGGCTGCTTGTTTGTAGTTGTATGCAGATCACAGCATTTTCTCCCCCTCTTTCCCCCGACTGGTGTTTCTAGGCTAATGCAGTAGCCTGGGTCAGAGGAGGAATGCTGATGACGCCGGCCCCATCCTCTGGTCCTGACAAGTTAATATGGACAAACAGAGCACTCCCTCCTCACTGCAACCATGGCTAGCAGATCGGGGATAGATCCCACTGGACTAGGGGGTGTGCATATCATTATGGATGCCTCTCATTTCACATGGATGACCTAACTTCAGAGTGTTTGTGGAAATGTGTGGGGATGCGAGAAAAAGAAACAGAAAGTGGGTGGAAAAGAAATGTTGGTTTGTCTGAACTGAACTGCTTACAAATTGTGTCATCATCTGGTGAAATATGAAACTATGAAACCTTCATTACTGTTTGTTTCTTATCCCATGGTCATTCTCTGCTTAAACTAGACCTTTTATTGTGTTTGTTTTTTTCATTAGTAGTGTTCCCTATACATAGTCTGTCTGTATCCTGTCTTACCACAGTGGGGCCAGGAGAAGGAGTCTTGTTTAGTTACTTTTAAAATGAACACAAATCATGTGATAAATGAGCCAACACGGTTATTGGGTTAAAAGTAACAACAGGGTGGTTGTGTTAAAAGTAACAACATGTGTCTTCCCTAACTAGATACAGATGTCTAACACAACATGTTTTGTATTTATCACATCTGTTCTAAGTGTGCAGGTTTGAATGCTGACGTGTGTTACTATTTTTAAAATGATGGAGCATGGCATGGAGATAAAAATAGAGGCAGGAGGTATGAAACAACTGAATCGAGACAATATCCTCCACACAGCGCAGGTATGAGGGCCATCATGTGTGTAATGCACAAAAACTTTCCAAATATCATGAGAAATGTGGCAGCCTTTGCCATTCGATGTGTATCTCTACAAAAATAGAGCTGAACTGGCCTAAGACTAGGCTATAACCCGGTTGTTAAAATCACACAAAGTAAACTTTTCCACCCCGTCAGTGCCTGATCCAACCTGCCTGGTCCACCCGTCACAGAGAGGATCAAACAGCTCAGAGAAGACAAACAAAATCCTACAGATAAGGCAACGGACTCGATCATCCAGAACTTTTTTGATGACTAATAGAAATAGCTGTGGATGAAAGCGAGGTTCGAACGAGCATTGATGGAGAAAAAAAACCCACATCCACTAGAAATGCAGGGTTGGCGCAAATGTGTGTTTGGGGAGAGGTCAGGGTAAAAATGCAGTGAGGGCTCTGGAGAGCGAAGGGTCCGCCAAATTACAGAATGACCCTAATAATTCATAGAGAATATGCTTATAAAAAGAATAGGGAGAGTAGCCATTTAATATTCATTATCGTCCCCCTGGACCTCAAACATGCAGGAATATGATCAACTTTATTTTCAGCACATTATTCTTGTATCACCTCTCTGCACACACAGACCATAGAGGGGCTCAATTGCCTCTATATTCTCACCCTCCCATTGAAAGTCACTGCTATTTCTCGAGGGTTTTGTGGGCCCTCTTAATAGAGGGTTCCTGAGTGTGCTGTCAATGTCCCCTATTGGACCTTGGCAGACATGTTTGATATGTTCATTATGTTACTGGCACTGCGAAGCGCTGATGTTGGTGGTGCTTTATGTGACGACCAGGTCCCAGGGACCCATTAAAAACATTTAACCAGAGAAAGTGATGCTGTAAGCAGAGCCACCGCTGCCAGAAGGCGCCAGGAGAAGGGGAGGTATATGCTGACTAATAAAATACCAAAGGTCCTGATCAAACAGACTTACGTATGTATCAAGTGCCACACCTTCAAGTGCATGAGCAGGAACACTGGAGGCCCTCTCCTTGACAGGATTGAGGTGATTGGCAGGAGTGGACACATCATACCTCAGTCATGTTTTAATCCAAACGTAGTTCAGACCTTTTAGGAACGATCTACTGATAGGTGGCTCCTCAACTGGAACTCTACAAGTGGAACAATGCCAACAGAACAGAGCCCATGCCTGCTAGGCAGCAGCAGGTAAAGTACCCTCAGTCGCCTGCTCAGCTGAACTGATACATTTCTATCATCCCTGTGAAATGAGGAGTGTATTCCTGGCAGATGAATGACCTGACGGCAGTGAGAGGAGAGATTAGGAAACAAAGACAGAGGGAGTGTTTCTCTTTGAAAGGACATTATTCAGGTCTGACTCAAGCCCGTATTCTAATTGTAATTGAGGAGAGAGCAATCTGAGAAGGGAAAAAAAATGTAATTTAACATTAAGGGAAGGGGACAGCTGCCCTGAGGGAGCGGGAAAGGTATGTTAATTAATACAGAAATCATAAATCGCCACCATCCTCAGCACAGGGAACCCAGAGCGGCTGACTGTGTGTGTGGCTGTTAGGGCACATTTGCGCGTGTGTGTGGGGGAGTGGGGTTTGTGTGTGTGTGTGTGTGTCCTTGTGTAATTCTGCATATAAGTGTGTGCATGCCTTCGTTTATTTGTGTGTGTGTGTCTGCAGTTTTTTTTGTCAGGCTCTTGGTTTGGATTAGAGGAGAACCTGCTGGCCCCCTCCGGGTCTTCACTCTCCCTCCGCTCCCACAGCAGCCCCCTGAGGAGGCGACGGAACGTGTCTGTTTCTAGGAGATAAAGGCTTGCTCACCGTGTCCCCAGAGCTATAGCCCAGTTGGCACAGAACACACTGGCAGTCTGCTCATGTAAGAGGCCATGTCACTGAAACTGAGAGAGGGAGAGAGTAGGAGGGAGGGAGGAAGGGAGTAGAGGAGGTGGGTATGGGTAGGAGAAAGGGATGGTAGGAGAAAGGGATGGTAGGAGATAGGGATGGTATGAGAGAGGGATGGTAGGAGAAAGGGTGTAAGAGAGAGGGATGGTAGGAGAAAGGGATGGTAAGAGAGAGGGATGGTAGGAGAGAGGGATGGTAGGATACATTTATGGTAAGAGAGGGATGGTAGGAGAGAGGGATGGTAGGAGAAAGGGATGGTAAGAGAGAGGGATGGTAGGAGAGAGGGATGGTAGGATACATTTATGGTAAGAGAGAGGGATGGTAAGAGAGAGGGATGGTAAGAGAGAGGGATGGTAAGAGCGAGGGATGGTAAGAGAGAGGGATGGTAAGAGAGAGGGATGGTAGGAGAGATGGATGGTAAGAGAGAGGGATGGTAAGAGAGAGGGATGGTAGGAGAGATGGATGGTAGGAGAGAGGGATGGTAGGAGAGGGATGGTAAGAGAGAGGGATGGTAGGAGAGAGCGATGGTAGGAGAGAGCGATGGTAAGAGAGAGCGATGGTAAGAGAGAGGGATGGTAAGAGAGAGGGATGGTAAGAGAGAGGGATGGTAGGAGAGCTGTTAAGAGGGCACAATACATCTGGCTCAATAACTTTCAGAAGAAAAGGAGCAGCAGAGACAGAAATCCAATAGAGCCAATATCCTATTATATTTGCCAGAGATAGCTAACAAACAAATTACTAGCACTTAACTTGGTGCAAACTCCTTGGGAAGAAATGCCTTTTGGATTCTTTACACGTTTCTTTTTCAGATACAGGTGCTCCATCTGAGGCAAGCATATTGTAACATGTGTTACTTTAAATCATAAAGTAAAAATAAAATGAGTCTATTATGCAGTAGAGCATTAAGGCTGTAGGTATGTGTGTGGTTGGAGTGCGGTCATTCCAACCCATAAGTGCCTAGCATTCGTTGCAAAAAAGAGGGATTTCAGGCCTCTTTTCTCAGAATGTTACACAAATAATTGTTCAAAGCCATCCATTATGACATTCTGTTACAATATACTTCTGTGCTACAAGGTACTCTTTCCATGGACCATTGCCAATTCTCCAGAAATGGATCTGTCTTCAAGGTCAAATGTTAAAGTACTAATGTCTTCCGAGAGAAGTATTGGCACTAGGCATCATGTCCATAATGCCCTTCCGGCCACTGCACACAGGCAATATATTAGCAATATCCCATGTCTCAGGAAAAATATGCAGCACAGCATTGATTAAATCAAATCAAATGTTATTTGTCACATGCTTACTTACAAGCCCTTAACCAACACTGCTTTAAGAAGTTAAGAAAATAAGTGTTAAGTAAAAAAATATATAAGTAAAACATAGAAAGTAGAAAATAAAAGTAACAAATAAGTTAACAGCATTAGCAAAATAACAAGCGAGGCTATATACAGGGGGTACCGGTACAGAGTCAATGTGCGGGGGCACCGGATAGTTGAGGTAATTGGGGTAATATGTACATGTAGGAGTTAATTCAAGTGACTATGCATAGATTGTAAACAGAGAGTAGCAACAGTGTAAAAGAGGGGTCTGGAGATTTTTATTAGCTGTCCAGGAGTCTTATGGCTTGGGGGAAGAAGCTGTTAAGAAGCCTTTTGAACTTCGACTTGGCGCTCCAGTTAAGCTTGCCGTTCGGTAGCATAGAGAACAGTCTATGACTAGGGTGGCTGGAGTCTGACAATTTGTAGAGCCTTCCTCTGACACCGCCTGGTATAGAGGTCCTGGATGGCAGGAAACTTGGCTCCAGTGATATACTGGGCCGTACACACTACTCCCTGGAGTGCATTGCGGTCAGAAACCAAGCAGTTGCCATACCAGGCAGTGATGCAACCATGTTCTCGGTGGTGCAGCTGTAGAACCTTTTGAGGATCTGAGGACCCATGCCAAATCTTGTCAGTCTCCTGAGCTGGGGAATAGGCTTTGTCGTGCCCTCTTCACGACTATCTTAGTGTGTTTGGAGCATGGTAGTTTGTTGGTGATGTGAACGTGAAACTCCCGACCCGCGACTTTACAGCCGTCGATGAGAATGGGGCCCTCCTTTTCCAGTAGTTCACAATCATCTCCTTTGTCTTGATCACATTGAAGGAGATGTTGTTGTCCTTGCACCACACGACCATATCACTAGAATGGATGGAATATGCATAGTGCATGGAGGGAGATCTATAATTGTTTACAGGCTGACCAGGTTACCCAGAATACTGTCTCTGGTCAGGGGACCTCTACAATCAGAATGAGAAAACAGAGAATTACGCAAAATTGAACTAAACACAGCCTTGCTCATTTGTCTTTGAAAGTTTGTTGTTTGTACCCTCGTTTCTTTCCGCAAACTGCCGAGCCAGGCACTGAATCCTTTTATTGATTTCACAGCTTCACAGGTGAATGTTCCGGCTGATTTCACACCGCCACCTCTGGGAGAAAGTGCTAATGGCACACCGCTGGACGAGTTGCTGAGACAGATTGGTAACTAAAAAGGGCACAGGAAATTAAAGAGTCACATTGGACCCAAATTACTGTCCATACTAAATCTGAACAAAGGCAAAAAAGAGAAAATTATACAAAATCTGAGTAGTTACCTCAGCATCCTGTATTTGTTCATAAACGCTTTTCTTCATTATTGAGGCTCCATCTTCAATTACAGCCTCCTAACTAATACCACTAAGCCATGAATCTCTCCAGCCTCTTCACACATGAATGCATGCGTATGGAGGGGCAAACACACACAAACACTCACACACAGACTGGTAACCCTCAGAGACCAAGCTCAATATCACAGACTGAACATTCTTACTACTCAGGCAGATCTGCCTTCATTTTACCAAATGCAGGGTGTCCTATATGCTCCACCGGTGGGAATATCAATAGCCAGCTATAGTATTAGCAAAAATCAATACAGTAGAGTACATGAGTACAAATCTCTCTCCCCAGACTATTGGGTCCCTTTGATATATAGTCACAGTGACACACATCCTAGCTGCTCTTATTCTGCACTCTCCTAAATCATATGCTTGGTGATCAACGGACCGTGTGACCTAAATAACAATGAAATGGTTCTGTCCATTGATGCCCAGGTTATAAGACATCTGGAAAGAACTACAAAGACAGTGTACTATATCATGTCATAAATGGAACATTCATGTATGCTTTATTACATCTATTCTGGGGCATGCCTCCCCCCATTTGGTTACAGTATGGAGCATAGAATCCATGTAACTAGTTAAATGAGGCACCACTAAGCATGTGCTCATCCCTACATGCTTGGGGGCTTTCATGCTCTGCTGGACTTACACTTCAGCAAAGCAAAGACAAATGCTGTAGTCCCAATACAGTTTTCAAGATATGTAACTTTCAAAATACAGAAATCAACCCAAAATGCAAAATGCATCATATGGTGATAGTTTTCTATATTTTCAAAAAGTTACATATCCTGAAAACTTTTTGGGACTGTCAACCATGGATTAATGAACCAAATACCTTTAATTATTAATGTCCATTTAATACATTTTAGCTAACATTTTCCATCCACAGGCTATTTTGTTTCAGTATGCCTGAAGACAAAACAATTCTCAGATAATACAACATCTTTTCCCTCTTTACTTTTAGCATTATTCAGCACTCGGATCATCTGCTCTTTCTTAGAGGTCCTTGCCGGAGTTTTTACTTGGTTTGGAATGCACTTGCTCGTCAGTGACCCAGAGTGTTTAATTCACCACGATTCATAATTGTTTTCAGTATCTACTCTACAAAAGCACAAGCAGCCACAGAAAATATGCATCATTATCTCCATTTCATTCCAACGTCCTCTTTCTCCTCCGTGGCATTTATGTGTGCATACAATTCATTCTGAGCGTAATCACTCGATACACAGCAGATCAAAGTAGTCTCCATGGGGCCTCTGATACAATAGATACATCCCTCCCAGCTAATTATTGATTGGTTGAAACTGGAAATATACACTGTCTATGTGGGTGTTGCTTTCCTCAGAAACAGGCTTGGTGTAGAAAGTATATTCATAGTTTTCCAATTATGTAACGCATGTCTTGTTTATTTGTCTTTCTGATTAAGATTCAAGATAATGGTATGCATGCAATGTTTAGTATTCCACTTCTTAATTTCCATATTGAATTGCTAAAATGTACACTACCGTTCAAAAGTTTGGGGTCTGTAACGGCGTTCTTGTTTAGTTGAAGGAGAGTCGGACCGAAATGCAGCGTGTAAGTTACTCATGTTTATTTAACCTCTTACACTTATGGTGGCGCTATTTCATTTTTGGAAGAAAAACGTTCCCGTTTTAAACAAGATATTTTGTCACAAAAAGATGCTCGACTATGCATATAATTGCTACTGTTCGAAAGAAAACACTCTGACGTGTCCAGAAATACAAATATCTTCTCTGTGCGTGCCATTTAACGTGAGCTTCAGGCAAAACCAAGATGACTTGGCATCCAGGAAATGACAAGGATTTTTGAGGCTCTGTCTTTCATGATCTCCTTATATGGCTGTGAACGCAAGAGGAATGAGTCTGCCCTTTCTGTCGTTTCCCCAAGGTGTCTGCAGCATTGTGACGTATTTGTAGGCAGATCGTTGGAAGATTGACCATAAGAGACCACATTTACCACGTGTCCGCCCGGTGTCCTGCGCCGAAATTGGTGCGCAAAAGTCACCTGCCAGTATTTTTCCATGGGGCACAGAGAGAGAAGCAAGCTTCCACGAACTGCATGTCAATGAAGAGATATGTGAAAAAACACCTTGAGGATTGATTCCAAACAACGTTTGCCATGTTTTGGTCGATATTATGTAGTTAATCCGGAAAAAGTTTCACGTTGTAGGTGACTGCATTTTCGGTTCGTTTCGGTAGCCAGGCGCAATGTAGAAAACGGAACGATTTCTCCTACACACAGACGCTTTCAGGAAACACTGCGCATTTGGTATGTGGCTGGGAGTCTCCTCATTGAAAACATCAGAAGCTCTCCAAAGGTAAATGATTTTATTTATTTGGTTATCTGGCTTTTGTGAAAATGTTGCGTGCTACATGCTACACAAAATGCTATGCTAGCTTTGCATACTCTTACACAAATTAGTCAATTTCTATGGTTCAAAAGCATATTTTGAAAATCTGAGATGACAGTGTTGTTAAGAAAAGGCTAAGCTTGAGAGCAAACGCATTATTTTAATTTTATTTGCGATTTTCAGAAATCGTTAACGTTGCGTTATGCTAATGAGCCTGAGGCTTAGTCACAATCCCGGATCCGGGATGGGGAGTTTCAAGAGGTTAAAGAAGACAAAACGAACGAACTAACACGAATAACTAAATAAATACAAAAAAATCAACAAACAGAACGAAACCTAATACAGCCTGACTGGTGCAACCTACACAGAGACAGGGACAATCACCCACAAAATACAAAACGAAAAACAGGCTACCTAAATACGGTTCCCAATCAGCGACAACGAGAAGCACCTGACTCTGATTGAGAACCGCCTCAGGCAGCCAACCTAATTAACACACACACACCCCTAATCAACTACCAACCCAAACACTACAAACCCCAATACGGAAATACAATACATAATAACCCCATGTCACACCCTGGTCTGACTAACTAATAAACTAAAACACACAATACTAAGACCAAGGCGTGACAGGGTCACTTAGAAATGTTCTTGTTTTTGAAAGAAAAGTACATTTTTTGTCCATTAAAATAACATCAAATTGATCAGAAATAGAGTGTAGACACAGTTAATGTTGTAAATGACAATTATAGCTGTAAACGGCTGATTTTTTTTAAATGTAATATCTACATAGGCGTACAGAGGCCAATTGTCAGCAACCATCATTCCTGTGTTCCAATGGTACGTTGTGTTAGCTAATCCAAGTTTATAATTTTAAATGGCTAATTGATCATTTGAAAACCTTTTGTAATTATGTTAGCACAGCTGAAAACTGTTGTACTGATTAAAGAAGTAATAAAACTGTCCTTCTTGAGACTAGTTGAGTATCTAGAGCTTCAGCATTTGTGGGTTCGATTACAGGCTCAAATTTGCTAGAAACAAATAACTTTCTCCTGAAATTCGTCAGTCTATTCTTGTTCTGAGAAATGAAGGCTATTCAATGCGAGAAATTGCCGAAGATCTTGTACAAGGCTGTGTACTGCTCCCTTCACAGAACAGTGCAAACTGGGTCTAACCAGAATAGAAAGAGGAGTGGGAGGCCCCGGTGCACAACTAAACAAGAGGACAAGTACATTAGAGTGTCTAGTTTGAGAAACAGACACAGTTCTCAACTGGCAGCTCCATTAAATAGTACCCTCAAAACACCAGTCTCAACCTCATTAGTGAAGAGGCGACTCAGGGATGCTAGCCTTCTAGGCAGAGTTGCATAGAAAAGGTCATATCTCAGACTGGCCAATAAAAATAAGAGATTAAGATGTGCAAAAGAACACAGACACTGGACAGAGGAACTCTACCTAGAAGGCCAGCATCCCGGAGTCGCCACTTCATTTTCTTCCTCTGATACCCATGATAAGACGGATGCATGCAGATCCCCCACGCAACCAACCACATGATTCACAGAGTTCATTATCAGTGGATTTGTATTGTCTGTCGTCTAATACGTTTGGAGACATTATCCACAGTACAGTTAATAGAACAATCTGTTCAGTTTTACTCCTTTACACTGTAAAATAAAATAACACATGCACCTGATAGCGAGTCTATTTGATATGGACAGCTGGTTTTCCTTTCCTGACCATTTAAGAAATATGGACTCTGGATTCTGGAAGTTGGCAAAAATACCATGTATTACTAATCAAATAATACAGGAGTATTCAGGGCTAAGTCTGAAAATGCCAACACTATTTTAATCCAGTCCATTTCAATTCAGCCGAGTAAATAGTGGCACCTGATATTGTACTGCATTAAATCCTAAGGAAATTATGAATTCTTCCTAGAACTAATCAGTTCTAATCACCATGATTGCACTAAGCAGAAAATTAATCTAATTCTCATTTAAAGCAGCTGCCAGTTATTTAAGGAGTGACTTCCCATGTCTCTCTAGGCCATGGTTAATTAAAATGGGAAGGGACGGGGGTGTATTTAAGGATTTGCAGTCAGTAATTCAGGTCAACCTATTATACCATTTTTTTATTGTGAAGTTATATTAATAACCTTATCAAACTGTACTGATATCAGTGAAGAGTAAAGGTGCTAAGATTAATCTACAGCATCACAACCTCCAAATTCAGTTTCAAGGTCACAGAGTAGATTGAGAAAGTTACAATTTATACTGTATTTTCAATGAAAGACATACCCTAGTTGAAGTACTGTATGTGCAATAATAGCCTTCCTTACTTGGTATTTGTGATTGTTGCCTTGACCTGCTAGATTGTCCAACACACCTCAACATTGCGTATAACCTAACAGTTCTGACACTGCTACATTGTAAGTAGCCTCACTAGCAGACAGAGATGTGCAGACAAAGAATAGATGAGGCTTGAAAAATGTGTAACAGTGACTGCAGCTACACAAGGGGTCTCTGTTGTTTGGTCCAGCCACTGGCGGCTTGCTTGACTAGCCTGGCTGGCTAATCGCGATAGATGAAGCAACTTTCTATCAGCTCTGACCTAATTGGCAGAGCCCACAGTCCCATGCTGGAAGCCAGACGGAGCACAATGCTGTCATTGTCAGGGCCCGGGCCCTAGTCTTGTTGTCATTCTGTTGGCTAGAGCAGGAGAAGCAAACACTCAGCTCCCCCAGTGCCCCACAACCAACACTCCCCCCAAAAAACACATTTTCCCATGTCTTGGAGGCAGACTTTCCGTCATGTCAATCATAATGTGGAGCAATGTGTCAGATAAATTAAGCCTGTAGGCATTGCCTTTATGTTTTGATTGGAACCCTGACTGTATAGATTCTCATACCGCATTATTATTGCATAGAATACACACAAAAAGCAGGGAAACACACACACTAGTGGTAAACCCATGGTATGATATCCTTAACACCTTATATATTTTTGGTAAATGGATTTGATAATAAGAACATTCATGTTTCATAATACTTTCCTGCTGCACTGGAAATGTCCCAAAAAATATGGACTTATGAGCAATGAGATCTGATTCAAATCTGAGTACACATAGCAACGTGAGTCTCATGCTCCTAAAGTAGAAACACGTTTTTTTTTACTATGCAATAAAACAAATGTGCTGCTGTAATCATTTTGTATGGAGCCATATGGTGAAAATTGCCTACAAAATAATTAGTGGGACTGTCAAGGTATTGTGAGAGAAATATATATCTGTTATAGAGTATATGCAAAAATATGCTGCATAGCATTATTCACCAAATGTGCACCATGGGATCAACGATTTTACATTTGAAAGACAAATCAGGCTCCAAGTTCAGGTATGGCTGAAAATGCAAATAATTTGAGGGAGCCCAATCTTCACCATAGACTCAAACTGGCAACACGAGGATGCAAAGGATTTACATTGCTTAGCACAATTTTGTAAATCTGAGAATTTAGGAAATATTAGTGCCCTTAATAGAACTTAAAGCTGTAACAGTTTATATTGGTGCAGTTTTACCATGATCCAAAATAAACTTTGGAATACATATACTTTATCTAATTAACACATTTAAAAAATATTTATACTTTCTAATCCCTTGAAGCCCTTTTCACCATGTTATACATTTTATCACATTTTGTTTTCATAAAAATATAACAGAACCATACAAGAAGAAGAAAAGTACTAGTGTAAGTCCTCTCCTGGTATGGAGATGCGCTTGAAGTATGAAGATGCAGTGGTGAAGTCAGCTGTGTTGGCCTTCCTCTCTCTCTTCACAGAGGGTGGGGCTGAAGGGGGTGAAGAGGGAAGGAGGGTTATTATCGGATTCTGACTCATGCCTCACTCGATAAGTCAATGCCGCAGGCTTCGCGGGTCACTGTGCTTGGGATATAAGGCCAGGATTAGATGTTTTGATATCCCTCCCATTCCCTTTCTGTGAGCAATTGAAATCACTGGAATTACCTTGTACATTAGACACACTACCAGTACGAGCTGTGGCAGTTTCTACAGGAGCATGTGCAATAATGTCTGCTTGTTTTGCTGATTTCCTCAGTCATTAAATGTTTGACAATTGGTCAATCAGTATTGAATATAGTCATGTACAGGAGAAAAATGTTCCTAATGCATTTTCAATTCTGATAATTTTGCAGGAGAGAAAAATGTTAAACATCTTATTGTAGGACATGCAGTATGTTTGAATTGTGTCCTTTGGTGCTCCTTCAACACGGAGTGCACACGACATTAGGAACACCTGCTCTTTCAATGACATAGACTGACCAGGTGAAAGCTATGATCCCTTATTGATGTCACTTCTGTCAGTGTCGATGAAGGGGAGGAGACAGCTTAAAGAAGGATTTTTAAGTCTTGAGACATGGATTTTGTATGTCAGGGTGAATGGGCAAGACACAAGATTTGAATGGGGTATGGTAGTAAGTGCAAGGCAAACCCGTTTGTGTCAAGAACAGCTGGCTTTTTCACGCTCAACAGATTCCTGTGTATGAAAAACGGTCCACCACCCAAAGGACATCCAGCCAACTTGACACAACTGTAGCAAGCATTGGAGACAACATAGGCCAGCATCCCTGTGGAACACTTTCGACACCTTGTAGCAACTCAATAGTAGGAAGGTGTTCCTAATGTTTGGTATACTCAGAGGCCAACCAGTCTTGCTATTTTCACACCAGCAATTGAAATATGGGCTATACTTCAACATCATCATCTTAGTGTCCTTTTTTGAGTAGAATGGATGGAGCAAAAGCTTCATATCTGACTTTTAAATGCTTTACTTTGACATTTAGTGAGGAAGAAAGACAGAATTAAACACTCTCGAGATAATTAAAAAAGTTCCCTGAAACCTTTGACTTATTAATTAATGTACAGTTGAAGTCGGACGTTAACAAAAAAATACATTTAGACTCGTTCCACTCCACAAGTTTCTTAATAACAAACTATGGTTTTGGCAAGTCGGTTAGGACATCTACTTTGTCCATGACACAAGTCCTTTTTCCAACAAGTGATTACAGACAGATTATTTCATTTACAATTCACTGGATCACAATTCCAGTGGGTCAGAAGTTCACATACACTAAGTTGACTGTGCATTTAAACAGGTTGGAAAATACCAGAAAATGATGTCATGGCTTTAGAAGCTTCTGATAGGCTAACTGACATAATCTGAGTCAATTGGAGGTGTAACTGTGGATGTATTTCAAGGCCTACCTTCAAACTTAGTGGCTCGTTGCTTGACATCATGGGAAAACTAAAATGAATAAGCCAAGATCTCAGAGAAGAAATTGTAGAACTCCACAAGTCTAGTTCATCCTTGGGAGGAATTTCCAAATGCCTGAAGGTACCACATTCATCTGTACAAACAATAGAACGCAAGTATTAACACCATGGGACCACGCAGCCGTCATACTGCTCAGGAAGGAGACGCATTCTGTCTCCTAGAGATGAACGTACTTTGGTGCGAAAAGTGAAACTCAATCCCAGAAGAACAGCAAAGGACCTTGTGAAGATGCTGGCGGAAACAGGTACAAAAGTATCTATATCCACAGTAAAACGAGTCCTACATCGACATTATCTGAAAGGCTTCTCAGCAAGGAAGAAGCCACTGCTCCAAAACCGCCATAAAAAAACAGACTACAGTTTGCAACTGCACATGGGGACAAAGATTGTACTTTTTGGAGAAATGTCCTCTGGTCTGATGAAACAAAATAGAACTTTTTGGCCATAATGACCATCATTATGTTTGAAGGAAAAAGTGTGGGGATTGTAAGCCGAAGAACACCATTCCAGACATGGAGCCCTGGGGTGGCAGCATCATGTTGTGGAGGTGCTTTGCTGCAGGAAGGACTGGTACAAAGTAGATGGCATAATGAGGGGGGGGGATTAGTTGGATATATTGAAGCAACATCTCAAGCCATCAAGCAGGAAGTTAAAGTTGGTCGCAAATGGACATTGACCCCACGCGTTCTTCCAACGTTGTGGCAAAATGGCTTAAGGACAACAAAGTCAAGGTATTGGAGTGGCATCACAAAGACCTGACCTCAAGCCCATTGAAAATGTGTGGGCAGAACTTAAAAAGTGTGTGCGAGCAAGGAGGCCTACAAACCTGACACAGTTACACCAGCTCTGTCAGGAGGAATGGGCCAAAGTTCACCCAACTTATTGTGGGAAGCTTGTGGAAAGCTACCTGAAACGTTTGACCCGATTTAAACGATTTATAGGCAATGCTACCAAATACTAATTGAGTGTATGTAACTTTCTGACACACTGGGAATGTGATGAAAGAAATAAAAGCTGAAATAGATAATTTGCTACTATTATTCTGACATTTCATATCATTAAAGTGAAGTGGTTATCCTAACTGACCTAAAACACAGAATTTGTACGAGGATTAAATGTCAGGACTTGTGAAAGACTGATTTTAAATGTATTTGGTTAAGATGTACGTAAACGTCCGACTTCAACTGTACCTTCCTCATCAGTATCCATCCTGCAATAAAATGGTGGCAAATGATTCTCTCTCTGAATTGAATTGATACTGCGTACGATTGGGATCTGCCCTCTCTTATTAATAGCATGGACGTCATATCACAGAATGGGATGGTGACTAATTTGACCAGATGCCAGTTGGGACAGGGGTCCTTGTTAACTTAGGGATCGGATCCTGCTGGCGGGATCAACATCGACAACATCGGGGAAATTGGAGCGCGCCAAATTCAAATTACTAAATCGTAATATTAAACATTCATGAACATACAAGTGTCTTACATCATTTAAAAGCTTAATTTCTTGTTAATTAATCCAACTGAGGTGTCAGATTTCAATGCATACCATGAGATTATCTCAGGACAGCGCCCCACATCAAAATACTCTTTCAACCTACTCCGGCTTCACAAATATCAAAAATAGCGATAAAATAAATCACTTATCTTTGAAGATTGTCCTCTGTTTGCAATCCCAAGGGTCCAAGCTACACAAGGAATGTTTGTTTTGTTTGATAAAGTCCTTCTTTATATCCAGAAAAGTCTGTTTAGTTGGTGCCATTGATTTCAGTCATCCATTGATTTCAGTAATCCAACATGCATACAAAGGAATCCAAAAAGCTACCAATAAACTTTGTGAAACAAGTCAAACAATGTTTCTAATCAATCCTCGGGTACCCTCATGTGTAAATAAATTATAATATTTCAGACGGAAAGAACGGTGTTCAATAGAAAAGGAAAATAACAAAGAGCGCACCCTCATTCACACGCGCCAAAAGCCTACCTTTCCTGATGAGAACACCTTGGATAAACTACAACTACTTGTTCGTTTTTCAAGAAACAAGCCTACAACCCTGTATAAAGACTGTTGACATCTAGTGAAAGCCATAGGAACTGCAATCTGGGAGCATTTTCTTTGTATATCCAATAGGTTTACATTGAAAAGGCCTGTGACCTCCCCAAAAATATTTTCCTTGGGTTTTCGCCTGCCATATCAGTTATGTTATACACACAGACATTATTTATTGGGCCTGAGTAACAGGCAGTTTACTTTGGGCACGTCAGTCATCCGGAAATTCAGGATACTGCCCCCATAGTCTTAAGAAGATTTATTTAATGAGTTATAAAGCAAGAATGTATGGCATTAATTAGAAGGGGACATAGTCAGGGCATAGGATGACATGGTCTGAGATGTACTGTACTGTACAGTATGTACAGTTGTGGCCAAAAGTTGAGACACAAAATGTATACATTTTTATAAATCTTCAAAAATGTATTAATTTTCACAAATTCTGCTGCCTCAGTTTGTAAGATGGCAATTGCATATACTCCAGAATGCTATGAAGAGTGATCAGATAAATTACAAAGTCCCTCTTTGCCATGCAAATTAACTGAATCCACCAAAAAACATTTCCATTGCATTTCAGCCCTGCCACAAAAGGACCAGCTGAAATCATGTCAGTGATTCTCTCGTTAACTTCTCTAGGGTAGCATTTGGAATTTTGGATGAAAAGCATGCCCAAATTAAACTGCCTTCTACTCAGGCCCAAAAGATATGATATGCATATAATTAGTAGATTTGGATAGAAAACACTCTAACGTTTCCAAAACTATTAAAATAATGTCTGTGAGTATAACAGAACTGATTTGGCAGGTGAAAAACTGAGAAACATCCATTCAGGAAGTAGGATTTTGTTGTTGTTGTTGTAGTTTTCTATTCAATGCCATTACAGTATCCATTGACTTAGGACTCAAATTGCAATTCCTATGCCTTCCACTAGATGTCAACAGTCTTTTTCAGGTTTGTATACTGAAAAAGGAGGGATTAAAAGCAGTCTGAATGAGTGGACCCTGCCGTGTCACAGAGCTTTTTTATATGCACGACCGAGAGAGTGCCTTTCTTGTTTACCTTTTATATTGACAACGTTATTGTCCGGTTGAAATATTATCGATTATTTAGGCTAAAAACAACCTGAGGCTTGAATATAAACATCGTTTGACATGTTTCTATGAACTTTACGGATACAATTTTGATTTTTTTGTCTGCCTGTTGTGACTGCATTTGAGCCTGTGGATTACTGAAGAAAACGTGCAAACAAACAGAGGTTTTTGGATATAAAGAGAGACTTTATTGAACAAAAGGAACATTTATTGAATAAATGAATGTCTTCTGAGTGCAAACATATGAAGATCATCAAAGGTAAGTGATAAATTTTTATCTCTATTTCTGACTTGTGTAACTCTTCTACTTGGCTGGTTACTGTTTGTAATGATTCTCAAATAATTGTAAGGTATGCTTTCGCCGTAAAGCATTTTTGAAATCTGACATGTGGTTGAATCCACAAGAAGTTAATCTTTAAACCTATGTAAAATAGTTGTATATTTTCGAATTTTTATAATGAATATTTCTGTATTTGAATTTGGTGCTCTGCAATCTCACTGAATGTTGGCCAGGTGGGACGCTAGCGTCCCACATACCCTAGAGAGGTTTACACAGGTGTGAGTGTTGATGAGGACAGGCTGGAGATCACTCTCTCATGCTGATTGAGTTTGAATCAGAAGGAGGGTGGTGCTTGGAATCATTGTTCTTCCTCTGTCAACCATGGTTACCTGAAAGGAAATATGTGCCGTCATCATTGCTTTGCTCAAAAAGAACTTCACAGGCAAGGATATTGCTGCCAGTAAGATTGCACCTAAATCAACCATTTATTGGATCAAGAACTTCATGGAGAGCGGTTCAATTGTTGTGAAGAAAGCTTCAGGGTGCCCAAGAAAGTCCAGCAAACGCCAGGACCATCTCCTAAAGTTGATTCAGCTGCAGGATCGGGGCACCACCATTACAGAGCTTGCTCAGAAATGGCAGCAGTCAGGTGTGATTGCATCTGCACGCACAGTGAGGTGAAGACTTTTGGAGGATGGCCTGGTGTCAAGAAGGGCAGCAAACAAACCACTTCTCTCCAGGAAAAACATCAGGGACAGACTGATAGTCTGCAAAAGGTACAGGGACTGGACTGCTGAGGACTGGGGTAAAGTCATTTTCTCTGATGAATCCACTTTCCGATTGTTTGGGGCATCCGGAAAAAAGCTTGTCGAGAGAAGACAAGGTGAGCGCTACCATCAGTGTCATGCCAACAGTAAAGCATCCTGAGATGCTTCTCAAACAAGGGAGTGGCCTCACTCACAATTTTGCCTAAGAACACAGCCATGAATAAAGAATGTTACCAACACATCCTCAGTGAGCAACTTCTCCCAACCATCCAGGAACTTTTGCCATAAGTCAAAAGTGATAAATAAGTGGCTTGGGGAACAAAACATTGATATTTTGGGTCCATGGCCAGGAAACTCCCCAGACCTTAATCCCATTGAGAACCTGTGGTTAATCCTCAAGAGGCGGGTGGACAAAAAAAAACAAATTCTGACAAACTCCAAGCATTGATTATGCAAGAATGGGCTGTCATCAGTCAGGTTGTGGCCCAGAAGTTATCTGACAGCATACCAGGGCGGAATGCAGAGGTCTTGAAAAAGAAGGGTCAACACTGCAAATATTGACTCTTTGCATCAACTTCATGTAATTGTCAATAAAAAAGCCCTTGACCCTTATGAAAAACTTGTAATTATACTTCAGTTTTCCATAGTAACATCTGACAAAAATATCTAAAGACACTGAAGCAGCAAACTTTGTGGAAATTAATATTTGTGTCATTCTCAAAACTTTTGGCCACAACTGTACATCAAAGAGAGCAAAGGAGATACTGGCACTATAGAGTGAGACATCATTTACAGTTTCAGTGTCCAACCTTTCTAGTGTCGGCCCCCATTTTCTCGTTGTAAAAGAAAATAACTTGTAGCAAAGGGATTCCATTCCATCCAATGAGACATTCGATGGATGTATCACCTGTGAGTTGTTCTGGCAGAGAGGAGGAGCACTATACAAATTTAAGAGGCCTAATGGTATTGACCTGTCAACAACAACTTCCATTATTGGTACAGCAGGTCAATGTCAACAAAGCCTCACTATTTTTAGCCTAGGACACTATATCATCCCTAGAGATGAAACAATATGTTTTTCCTTTCGGTTTACCTCAGAGACAGTCAGGAGCATATCTTCTTAGGCCAGTACATCTATAAGTCTGTTTTTTGTGTGTTTGTTTGTTTATATATTTGCTTGTTTGTTTATGTGCTTGTTTGTTTATTTGCTTGATGAATACAGTAATTCTAAAAGTTTCTTGTTTGTCCAATGAGTGTATTACCATTGACTCATATTGAAGGTCTGGTTAAAAGAGTCCTACTCCATAGAAGACATTAAATAATGAATTCAGATCTGGCACCCCAGTTATGGTGATTTAGATGGCCTATGGACGGAGATGAGATTGGTCCAAACAAATCAAAAGTCTTCTAGAAAACAAAAGGGGGATAATTTACTGGATAATATATGCAGCACAATCTTGAGAAAATGTTATTAATATGCAAACTCCATTTTCAATGTGTGCCTCACAGCACTGTATACATTTCAATTTACTTTGTAGCAGTGACGATGTTTAAATATTGGTTCTGGGACAATTTTCATAATTCATTCACTAGCACTTAATGCATGCCATGTATGAAAGCTTTCGTTTTCTCCCTGGGTGATTCTCTGTCATTCACAATATATAAATCTTGTTTGCATTGTAGTAATATGCTCATGATTATGGAACAAAATAGAAAGCCTGACTTTGGAAGAGAGTGTTAATATTTCATTTGTCGAGGCAACTTTCTCTTAATTTGGTCTTCTGACGTCCTCCTTGAATGCTAACAAGCTGACATGCCCCTGCTTTTCCAATTATCAGAGTGACATTAAGGAATTCTGAGTGAGCGAGAGTGCGTAAAACGGGAAAGGGGAAAACATTTACACAAAAAAATATATAATCAAGTGCCATTTAGATGGGAAGAAATATTGCCATGCCATTGTTTTAATAATACGTGGAAAGTAGTTTGATTCAATTAGATTTACATAGTAGCAGAAATGTAGGCTTACTCTATGGTACTCTAGCAGTACAAGAAAGACTAATGAGTCCTTATTATTGTACTGTGCTGAATCAAATCATGCCTATTCACGTTTCCAGATCAGTTTAAGTTATTCAGTAGTTCATGTCACATGTCCTTGGATCATCATGGAACTAAATGCTCCTAAAATATCTTACAGGCTCTTCTTCATGAATCAGTGTCCTTGCAAAGAGTCAAGGCAAAACAATAATTTAGGGCACCTAAAACAGCTGCATGTTCAGTTTTTAGCTGAAACTCAATGAAAAAACACTGAACTCAGTAAGTCATTAAACTATGTACTGAGCGACAACTCGATGTGCGAGTTCTTCTGTTCTGACCTATTCTTCTTTAGTTCCTCATAGGAACAGCTGTGTGTGGATGCAGCCAGGGGACATAAAATGCTGAGCTCTTCCAGGAAACACTTTCAGGGGGTCATCATTAAACTCCAGTTAACAGCTGTGTATGGTCCTATTAGCCTAGCCCAGACTCTTTGTTTGCAGCTCTCTCTCGTATCCCAGTATGAAATTAGTACCTGTTCTGCCACCCAAAGACATCTGCTTCACAGATTCCTTTCAAATACATTGGTTAACATGTGTCTGGGAGAGAACTTCTCAAACCTTATGTTATTCAGAAGTAGGTATCTATTTTGTTAAAGGAGTAGGAGTAGGGCTTTCGATCCAGTCATTGATTCCCAATTATATGGGTGCTTGGTAGCATTGGCAATCATTACAGTTATCTACCTAATAATACAGTCACTCAAGCTGTTGATGATGTTTGCACAGACTGCTGGGCTCTGTGAACGGTATAACTTTATCTCAACCATGCATTTCCATACACAATCCATGACTCACTTTGTCCCCGACCAACAGTTTGCTGCTTTGTGAGCAATTGATGAGGCTGCTTTTGCGATTGCCAATATGCATAACGATAATGGGCGTGTAATGCGATGCAATATCTGCTTCTTATTATGACGGGATGGATCTCAGAAGCCACACTGGGCACATCTATCAGGAAGAAGAGGGAAGGGGAAAATGCAGAGCCACATTCATCAAAAGGTGTCAGTGCCCCAAGCACTCTCTCTCTCTCTCTCTCGCTCTCTCGCTCTCTCGCTCTCTCTCGCTCTCTCTCGCTCTCTCTCGCTCTCTCTCGCTCTCTCGCTCTCTCTCGCTCTCTCTCTCTCTCTCGCTCTCTCTCGCTCTCTCTCGCTCTCTCGCTCTCTCTCTCTTATATTGGACCGCATGGGTTCTTACAACAAACACATATGCATCCAGCTGATTGGCTCCTGTCCCATATTTTCTATTCATGTTCCACAAGCTCAGCTGAAGATAGTAGCATATAAACTTTCCAAGTCTATAATACTTTTCTGAAGACTGATATCAAACTTTTGTTTGGACTGTGCCAGAGGTTGTTTACTTCTTACATATGAGCCTGCAGTACACTGAATAAAAATGGATTTTTACAACCTCAAACAAAAGCCAATAAGAGAGGGAAGGAGAGAGGGAGAGAGAGAAAATCAATAATTATCATGGCCATATTGTCTTATCAGAGGGTGCTTATGGATTCTCTTCCCGCCCTATGGGTTTCTTTATTGCAGGGCTAGTGCATGTATAATCCCCTTTTGCAACATAGAATGGGAATTTTCTCATTACAGCAATAGGCTGCTGATAAAGAAGTCAATCAATGGCACCAGATTCTAATAAGATTGACCCCCTCTGCAAATTACATTGATCCCCAGTAAAAGGAGGGAAATAAACTAATGGTCAACAGGTGCATTGTTTTCCCTGAGTATTAATGTCTTCCCATTCCTTTAAAAGGTGAGTCAGCAGTCTGTGTATTCCTCCTCTTCTGCAGTGGAGAGCATTTCGGTGCTGCCTGCCTGTCTGCCACAAACTCGTTTTATAGCTCCCTCCATCCAGTGCCTCCGCAGATTGGCTGTCATTTGGAAATCCCTTGGGAAATGTTGAATAGAAATGTCTACTGAAGTCTATCCTGGAATGAATATAGGTGAAAAGCAGACCAAGAGCACCGCATGGCCAAGATACTGTACAGGTATGTGAGGAAGCTCATGTATCGCAACAAAATACCTTCTGAACACAAACATCTGTGAACCCTCTCCAACCCCCATCATTCTTTACCTCATATTTATATTACATACTGTGAGTATGTAATATGATTACAAATAATTACATGTACCCAAATTATGTATTGGTTGGCTATTAGTATATCAGATGAGGAGTCTGAGTTTCCTCAATTATTAGAATAAAAAGATTGCAGACAACTTTGTAGACCAAAGGACTATGCATTAATCACATTCAGTGCGTCCATTTTCAATATAACCTTTAAAGTCACCCTGTTCTGGACAGTTAATTATGAAGTTGGCATACTCTGCTGAGGCCTGTAATTCTCAAGATCAGGGCACAGGTCATTGACTTCAGACAGTTGAGCCAATGTAGTTGATCTTCATTTTTAGTGCCATCTCCCATATACAGTACAGACATAAATTAATATGTTACCTAGATTATAGGAAACACCTACTAAAAGCTATCTTTTCAAGCAGATGAAATTACATGGGAGCATTTTCGATCTGATACTACTTCTGCCGCAGAAATGCATCTACGTTTCCTCCTCGATGTGTGAGAGCATTATTAACAGAAAGGTCATACTTGCTTGTTTACTGAAAATAAGACGTGAGGCAATGCTTTTTTGATCCTCCACTTCGAGGCAGGCCATCAGTTATAACCTTGCAGAGAGGGTTGAAAGTCATTTCTTGGAGCACAATGCCCTGGGATGATGTATCGATGGAATGAGGAGAAGTCAGGCCTGAGATGAGATGGGTTTAAAATGTTTCTTCCTTTCTGTGCAATGTCCCATATTCTGGAACAGTATTACCTACTGTATTTGTTTGGTTGCTTGGATTTACACACGTATGTCTTCATTTATTTAGTTATGGTGCTATATTACATCAATTCAATCACATATAACAATCATATATCTTCCAAAACAAATAATGGGATAACCTTGTTATAACATTGCTATAACCTTGGTATAGCCATTATTATTGAGTCAGTCAATCCTATAATACATATTTGATTGAATAGTGGCTCTAGTCCTTCAAATACTTAGAAGACCTGAGCTGTGCATTGCTTAATCCCTGTAGTTATTGGCAAGACAAGATATGACATTAAACTACGGTGGTGATTGGTGCAGGGGTGCCAAAAACAATGACCATTATTTGACTGGTAAGAAAGACTGGCATGGAAAAAGCAATGTGTCTCCATGCTCTGGAGCACTGGGCTCATTTATTATTATCTAAGGATCGAAAGAAAGCCCAGCGGACTTGAATGTTTTAAGAATCCATGATTAATGAAACATT
The DNA here is from genome assembly GCF_036934945.1 of Oncorhynchus masou masou. NCBI lineage: Eukaryota > Metazoa > Chordata > Actinopteri > Salmoniformes > Salmonidae > Oncorhynchus > Oncorhynchus masou. Next base: position 72,793,574 of record NC_088224.1, on the reverse strand, counting down.
AATCATACATTTTGTAGGGGAACAGGAAGAGTTGTCACTTTCTATTTAGACCCAGGAGGAGGAGGAGTAGAGGATAGAGGATAAAGAGGAGGATGATTTGGGGGTGGATGTCAAGGGAGGAGTGGAGGAGGGGGCGGACCAATGGAAAATGGAAGGGAAAAGCACTTTGGAATTCATAAGATGTTGACTTAGTCAGCCCCTTTGAAGATGCAAGGCCTCACCAGAGTGGGGAGGCAGCAGTACGACAAAGCAGGCACCATGCAAGGAAGTGTCAGCCTCACTTTGGAGCCAGTGATAGTGACAGGGACAGGTGACGCTTCAGTCTGACACAGTGTTTCTAATGGCTCGTCATGAAGAGACAAATCCCTGCAAAGTGCTGCTGCATGACCCAACTCACTCCTGAGTGGATTTGAAATAGCAGGGTGGTGGTAGATGACTTAATATGTGTGATAGCTCTGATATTTTGGCATCTTTGTGGCAAACCGTAAGAGGACGGCAAAACAATTGTTGCTGGAATAAGAGAGTAAGGGAGCTCCAATATGCTACTCATCATATTGTTACCCCTGATTCCATTTAATTAAATGACTAATTATTAGAATTTGCAAGGTAAAAAAGGAATTTAGAGTAAAGCACTTGCTTTCACATAAAGGAGCCTTCCATATATTCTCGGAGCCAGGAGATTCTTCAACCAGCAATGCAGTTCAATATTTACTGAATAAACTAAATACACTGAATAAACTAAAGTAAAAAAATCAAATAAAAAGTTACACAATAAAATAACAATAATGAGGCTATATACATGGGGTACCGGTACCGAGTCAATGTGTGGGTGTACAGGTTAGTCCAAGGTAATTTGTGCATGTAAGTAAGGATAAAGGGACTATGCATAGATAATCAACAGTGAGTAGCAGCAGTGTAAATACAAATGGGTGGGTCAATGTAAATAGTCCGGGTGGCCATTTGATTAACTGTTCAGCAGTCTCGTGGCTTGGGGTAGAAGCTGTTAAAGAAAGTCTATGACTCTGGGTGCCTTCCTCTGACACCACCTAGTATATAGGTCCTGGATTGCAGGAAACTTGGCCCCAAGGATGTACTGGGCCATACGCACTACCCTCTGCAGCGCCTTACAGTCGGATGTCGAGTAGTTGCCATACCAAGCGGTGATGCTTCTGGTCAGGATGCTCTCGATGGTGTAGCTGTAAAACTTCCCACCAAATCCGCCTATGTAACTGTTATGCTCTGGCCATAGAGAGGCTTTTATTCTCTATTTTGGTTAGGCCAGGGTGTGACTAGGATGGGCATTCTATGGTCATTTTCTATGTTTTGTATTACTTTGTTGTTTGGCCGGGTGTGGTTCTCAATCAGAGGTAGCTGTTTATCGTTGTCTCTGATTGAGAACAATACTTAGGTAGTGTTTTCCCACATGGGTTTTGTGGGTAGTTGTTTTCTGTTTTGTGTTTCTGCACCTGACAGGACTGTTTAGTTTTCGTTCATTCTCTTTGTTATTTTGTTTTGTGTTCAGTTTAAATAAAAATACATGAACACTAACCACACTGCGCTTTGGTCCACACCTTCTTCATTCGACGACCGTTACAGTAACACTTCCGCATCAGCAGTGAAAGGTGACAGAGCTGAGCAGTGTTTGTCAGACCATGAGACATCCTGAAAATATTGATTTAACAAAATTGTCTGTAGCTTTTGTATGGGCTAATAGGAGTAAGACCCAAACAACTTTTTCATCAAGTGTGCCTTGAATTCTAAATAAATCCCAGACAGGGTCACCAGCAATGCAGCCCCACACCATCACAACTCCTCTTCACAGTGGGAACCACACATTCAGAGATCATCCGTTCACCTACACCTATTCTCACAAAGACACGGCGGATGTAACCAAAAATCTTACATTTGGACTCAGATCAAAGGACAGATTTAATTGTTCGTGTTTCTTGGACCAAGCAAGTCACTGCTTCTTATTGGTGTCCTCTAGTAGTGGTTTCTTTGCAGCAACTGATTCACGCATTCTCCTCTGAACAGTTGATGTTGAGATCTAAATAAACAGAACATAGCCTACAGCCTATTGTAGTGAGATGGAGCAATGCACAGCTGTCTTGCCCAAACAAATACGTCTATAGGACAACTTTAACAATGGAAAACCATGCCGCTCAAAACCAATAGGCTACCAAGAAACCATAACAGAAAGTACCTGTATCTATTTCTATGATGAAACATACCGATATGTAACTATACCCAGGGGCATCATTTGGTTTCTTGCATTGGAATTATGTTGAATTCTGCAGTAACCGAGTATTCCATCCACTCTCATCCTATGAACCAGTTGCTATTATATTCTTTGGACAGAAGGGTAGGGTAGGATTCTAGGCTAACCTGGGCTGGCTCGTCTGCTCCACGATTGTCAGGAACAGTCAGAGGTGGAGGGGCTGTGGAGCCATTATCCTAGCTGCGCTTGTGAAAGGGTGGGTAGGCTGGGCATCATCGCTGCTGGGCCTGGAGGCGGCCTCGGTGGTTTGATAATGCTGCTCATCGCTCTCCTTCTCCTTTTAGCTTTGTTTGGGTACTTTGGTGAAGCCAATCTCTTTTATTCATCATGGCAGTGGCAGATTAGCTGGTTCAAGCTAGCTAAATAGGTTAAGGCTAATAACACTAATGCTTTTTACAGTTAGCTAAGAAGCTAACTAAACTCTGTAGTTGTGGGGCGTGAGGCAGAGTTGAGTGAAGCAGCTGCATTGGTGAACTTGACCAGCCCTTATAAATCTAAGTCAAATATTAGAGCCTTGTCTTGTTATTCACTTAGCCTGCTACAGATGAGAAGTGTTTTTCCACGCTTTTTATGGAAACCCAAAGGAATCATGCCTAACCACTCCAGAATACTTGCATAGCCCCCGTCATTTTTTGAAACTTTTATTTAACCTTTATTTAACTAGGCAAGTCAGTTAAGAACAAATTCTTGACGGCCTACCCCGGCCAGACCCAGATGACGCCCAATTGTGCGCCGCCCTATCGGACTCCCAATCATGGCCGGATGTGATGCAGCCTAGATTCTGGTGTTGCAGCCTGGTACTGCAGTGACGCCTCTTGCACTGAGATGCAGTGTCTTAGGCCATACTGTGGTGAGCTCTGTCCATTATGCTGACGAAGTGCAATGGAGATACAGATTTTTCGCCAACCTGTCACTCAATCATTTCATCTTTTTTGCCATTTTTATATGGGAACATAAAACTAAAACTGAGGGGGCACAAGTTTCAACTGAGCGGGCTAAGACTCCTTTTGTCCCATTGTGGATCCGTTTCCCTCATACCTCTATGCTCTATTCGTAATATATCCAACCAAGGGTATGCAAATCATTAAAAAAAGATAGAATAAAAAATAGCAATATTTTTGCTGGGTGCAACGGACTTCGCTTCCTCAGTATGTCTGTGAATGCAAACTACAGAAAGAGAATGAGCGACAGCGGGAACATGAGACTTCTAAATGATGTTGCCTTTGACGCAAACACTTCTGTGTTGAATGGACGGAAGAGGGAGAAAATAATCCAATAAAATAAACACTGCAGCTCCTTGTGTTGTAGACTTCCAGTGACTTCACAGCTCCCAAAATGTGACAGTGGTGCCACCATTGAGTGACTGCTGATAACAGATTGAATGCTTTGAGCGAACAACACAACATGACAGTTCTAGTCCTGCACACTAATAAGCAGTCTCTGGACCCATTGTGTTTTTGTTTCTGTCTTTACCCTTCTACAGATGTGATGAGGGTAATGGTATTGCACTATAAGAGTGTTCACAATGAAACACAAACACAGTTGTCTTGGGGTGAAGACCGGTTTGGAGACATACACGGACAGGCTTGGAGCCAGTACAAGGACAGAGGAATAGATGGAAGGAGGGAATGTGGTGCCATGGAGCTGGAGTTGAACTGGATTTGACTTTCTCCATTTCACATTCCTGTCACCACTTGCCTAGGGGTCCACAGTACAAAGGGAGACTGAGACCAGAGAGGAAAGTAATTTCCTTCCTCCACCAATCTAGCACTTTTGGCATAGCAGGCACCTGACACTTATCCCACATCTATCAGGGGGTAAGTCCTGCTTGGCTCCTGATACCATGGTCCTCTCTCCTTGGCCCTATCCAGACTGGAGCACAAGCCAGGCACATTGGTCATGCATAACTGGGTAACATCAAAGACATGGCCAAAGCAATCTCCTCTTCTATCATCCCAACTAAATTACATCCAATCACAAATTATATATTTGGTCTTGTGTCCAGACATTCAAAGGCTCTGTGAATACTGCAGTTATAATATAACAATGATGAACACCTGAAGGAAAATGTTGCATCATGGATTAAGATCACTAATACCAACATCTGCGGACATCTATCATCCATATATAAAACATAACTACTTTCTCTCTGTGTTCGCTTATCAAAGACCTTCCTCATGTTTTATTTGCAGTATTCACTCTCAGATGTATCCAACTCTCGAAGGCCCCCCATTGTGTCGCTCGATTTATCAAAAGCAGAAATAATGTGGCCTCATTTGCACAACAGAGGCAGACATCCTCAATCTGGCATTGATTTATTTTGATATACAGTTGAAGTCAAAAGTTTACATACACCTCAGCCAAGTACATTTAAGCTCAGTTTCTCACCATTTCTGACATTTAATACTAGCACAAATTCCCTGTCTTAGGTCAGTTAGGATCACCACTTCATTTTAAGAATGTGAAATGTCAGAATAATAGTAGAGAGAATGATTTGTATTTCTTTCATCACATTCCCAGTCGGTCAGAAGTTTACATACACTCAATTAGTCTTTGGTAGCATTGCCTTAACCTGTTTAACTTGGGTCAAACATTTCGGGTAGCCTTCCACAAGCTTCTCACATTAAGTTGGGTGAATTTTGGTCCATTCCTCCTGACAGAGCTGGTGTAACTGAGTTGGGTTTGAAGGCCTCTTTGATCAAAAACATGCTGCCACCCCCGTGTTTCATGGTTGGGATGTGTTCTTCAGCTTGCAACACTCCCCTTTTTCCTCCAAACATAATGATGGTCATTATGGCCGAACAGTTCTATTTTGTTTCATCAGACCAGAGGACATTACTCTAAAAAGAATGATCTTTGTCCCCATGTGCAGTTGCAAACTGTCTGGCTTTTTTTTGGCGGTTTTGGAGCAGTGTCTTTTTCCTTGCAGAGCGGCCTTTCAGGTTATGTCGATATAAGACTCGTTTTACTGTGGAAATGTTTCCTCCAGCATCTCCACAAGGTCCTTTGCTGTTGTTCTGGGATTGATTTGCACTTCTCGCACCAAAGTGCTTTAATCTCTAGGGGACAGAACTCGTCTCCTTCCTGAGTGGTATGACGGCTGTGTCGTCCCATGGTGTTTATACTTGCGTACTATTGTTTGTATAGATGAACGTGGTACCTTCAGGTGTTTGGAAGTTGCTCCCAAGGATGAACCAGACTTGTGGAGCTCTACACTTTTTTTTCTGAGGTCTTGGCTGATTTCTTTTGATTTTCCCATGATGTCAAGCAAGGATGCACTGAGTTTCAAGGTTGGCCTTGAAATACATCCACAGGTACAACGCCAATTGACTCAAATGATGTCAATCAGAAGCTTCTAAAGCCATGACATAATTTTCTGAAATTTTCCAAGCTGTTTGAAGGCAAAGTCAACTTAGTGTATGTAAACGTCTGACCCACTGGAATTGTGATACAGCGAAATATAAGTGAAATAATTTGTCTGTAATCAATTGTTGGAAAAATTACTTGTGTCATGCACAAAGTAGATGTCCTAACCAAACTATAGTTTGTTAACAGGAAATTTGTGGAGTGGTTGAAAAACAAGTTTTAATGACTCCAACCTAAGTGTATGTAAACTTCCGACTTCAACTGTAGCTAATAGAATTAACGTTTTGCTACAATCATGCAATACAGTGTAAAGTCAGCTAGCAGGTTAGCAGGTCCCGGTGGCAATAAATTCGTAAAACCAAAAGCTTACCTTGACTTGGAAGAGTTCCAGTGTTGGATAATCATAGCCAGCTAGCTAACATAGCATCCCTATTTTTGAGCCAGGTGTTTGAGTAGGCTAAACTAGCTAGCTTCATTTGTTAGTTAAGTAAGTGAATGTGAAACAAAATGATGATATACAGCTATGTGTAACGACGTTCTTCGTTTGTCGAAAGAGAGTCGGACCGAAATGCAGCGTGTTTGTTACTCATGTTTATTAGTGAAAACAAATAACGAAACTATACATGAAAAAAACGAATAAATACAAAACAAAACGGAACGTGAAACCTATTACTGGTGAACACTAACACAGAGACAGGAACAATCACCCACGAAATACAAAGCGAAACCCAGGCTACCTAAATACGGTTCCCAATCAGAGACAACGAGAATCACCTGACTCTGATTGAGAACCGCCTCAGGCAGCCAAACCTATGAAACACACACCCCTAATCAGCTACAATCCCAATAACTAAAAAACTCCACTAAATACAACAAACAATAAACCCATGTCACACCCTGGCCTGACCAACTAATTAACTAAAACACAAAATACTAAGACCAAGGCGTGACAGAACCCCCCCCTAAGGTGCGGACTCCCGAATGCACCTCAAAACCATAGGGAGGGTCCGGGTGGGCGTCTGTCCATGGTGGCGGTTCCGGCTCCGGACGTGGACCCCAGTTCATAAATGTCATTGTTCCTCCCCTTTGCGTCCTGGGATGATCCACCCTCGCCGCCGACCATGGCCGAATAGTCCTCACCCAGAACCCTACATAACAGAGGAGCAGCTCGTGACTGAGGGGCAGCTCGGGACTGAGGCAGCTCGGGACTGATGGGCGGCTCGGGACTGAGGGGCGGCTCGGGACTGAGGGGCAGCTCGGGACTGAGGGGCAGCTCGGGACTGAGGGGCAGCCCGGGACTGAGGGGCAGCCCAGTACTGAGAAGAAGCCCAGTACTGAGATGAAGCCCAGCCAGGCAGTTGAATCCGGCAGATCCTGGTTGACTGGCGGATCCTGGCTGACTATCAGATCTGGCAGATCCTGGCTGACTGGCGGATCCTGGCTGACTGGCAGATCCTGGCTGACTGGCAGATCTGGAAGAGTGGTTGACTGGCAGATCTGGAAGAGTCTGGTTGACTGGCAGATCTGGAAGAGTCTTGCTGACTGGCAGATCTGGAAGAGTCTTGCTGACTGGCAGATCTGGAAGAGTCTGGTTGACTGGCAGATCTGGAAGAGTCTGGTTGACTGGCAGATCTGGAAGAGTCTGGTTGACTGGCAGATCTGGAAGAGACTGGTTGACTGGCAGATCCTGGCAGACTGACGGCTCTGGCTGCTTCATGCTGACTGACGGCTCTGGCTGCTCCATGCTGACTGGCGGCTCTGGCTGCTCCATGCAGACTGGCATCACTGGCTGCTCCATGCAGACTGGCAGCTCCTTGCAGACTGGCAGCTCTAGCTGCTCCATGTAGACTGGCAGCTCCTTGCAGACTGGCAGCTCTAGCTGCTCCAGGCAGACTGGCAGCTCTGGCTACTCCATGCAGACTGGCAGCTCCTTGCAGACTGGCAGCTTTAGCTCCTCCATGCAGACTGGCAGCTCTGGCTGCTTCATGCAGACTGGCAGCTCCTTGCAGACTGGCAGCTCTAGCTGCTCCATGCAGACTGGCAGCTCTGGCTGCTTCATGGAGACTGGCAGCTCCTTGCAGATTGGCAGCTCTAGCTGCTCCATGCAGACTGGCAGCTCTGGCTGCTCCATGCAGACTGGCAGCTCCTTGCAGACTGGCAGCTCCAGCTGCTCCATGCAGACTGACAGCTCTGGCTGCTTCATGCAGACTGGCAGCTCCTTGCAGACTGGCAGCTCCTTGCAGACTGGCAGCTCTAGCTGCTCCATGCAGACTGGCAGCTCAGGCTGCTCCATGCAGACTAGCAGCTCAGGCTGCTCCGAACAGGCAGGAGGCTCCGGCAGCGCTGGAGAGGAGAAAGGTTCCGACAGTACAGGAGAGGCGAGGCGCACTGTAGGCCTGATGCGTGGTGCTGGCACTGGTGGTATTGGGCCGAGGACACGCACAGGAAGCCTAGTGCGGGGAGCTGCTACCGGAGGGCTGGGGTGTGGAGGTGGTACTGGATAGACCGGACCGTGTAGGCGCACTGGAGCTCTTGAGCACCGAGCCTGCCCAACCTTACCTGGTTGAATACTCTCGGGTTGCCCTGCCAGTGCTGTGAGGAGAAATAGCCCGCACTGGGCTATGTAGGCGAACCGGAGACACCGAGCGCAAGGCTGGTGTCATGTAAGCCGGCCCAAGGAGACGCACTGGGGACCGGATGCGTAGAGCCGGCTTCATGGCATTTGGCTCGACAGCACAGGGAGATTGCGCAGGTCTCCTACCTGACGCAGCCATACTCCCTGATACCCCCCCCCCCAATAAATTTTTGGGGCTGCTTTTCGGGCTTCCTTGCCAACCGTGTTCCCTCGTCGGCTCCTATCTCCGGCTGCCTCTGCTCTCCTTAGTGCCTCCACCTGTTGCCATGGGAGGCGATCTCTTCCGGCCAATATCTCCTCCCAAGTGTAACAACCTTTACCATCCAGCACGTCTTCCCATGTCCATGCACCGAATAATTCCTCCTCCCTTTGCTGCTCCAGCTGTCGCTGCCTGTTAACACGCTGCTCGGTCCGAGTGTGGTGGGTGATTCTGTAACGACGTTCTTCGTTTGTCGAAAGAGAGTCGGACCGAAATGCAGCGTGTTTGTTACTCATGTTTATTAGTGAAAACAAATAACGAAACTATACATGAAATAACGAATAAATACAAAACAACAAAACGGAACGTGAAACCTATTACAGCCTGACTGGTGAACACTAACACAGAGACAGGAACAATCACCCACGAAATACAAAGCGTAACCCAGGCTACCTAAATACGGTTCCCAATCAGAGACAACGAGAATCACCTGACTCTGATTGAGAACCGCCTCAGGCAGCCAAACCTATGAAACACACACCCCTAATCAGCTACAATCCCAATAACTAAAAAAAAACACTAAATACAACAAACAATAAACCCATGTCAAAACCCTGGCCTGACCAACTAATTAACTAAAACACAAAATACTAAGGCCAAGGCGTGACACTATGTCTCTCTCTCGCGCTCCTCCTTAATTTTGGAATATATAATTTTTTGCAAAACTGTTCAACTATTGCCTTTCTCTCTCTTTGAGTCAACCACTCACCACATGTTATGCACTGCAGTGCTAGCTAGCTGTAGCTTTCAGTAGTAGATTTATTCTCAGATCCTTTGATTGGGTGGACAACATGTCAGTTCATGCTGCAAGAGCTCTGGTAGGTTGAGGACATCCTCCAAATGTTGTCATAATTACTGTGTGAGTCTATGGAAGGGGGTGAGAACCATGAGCCTCCGATATTTAGTATTGAAGTCAATGTACCCAGAGGAGGACGGAAGCTAGCTGTCCCCTGGCTACACCATGGTGCTACCCTACAGAGTGCTGTTGAGGCTACTGTAGATCTTCATTTCTAAACAGCGTGTTTTAATTAATTATTTTGTGACTTAAAGTCCAAGGAACTGTTCTTAGATATTTTGTATTGTATATCTATAAAGGATAACTTTTTAAATGCTTCGCAATAATAATAAAAAATGACATTCACTGAGGAGGATGGTCCTCCCCTTCCTCCTTTGATGAGCCTCCACAGCAGAGAGAACAGTCTATGACTTGAGTGGCAATTTTTTATTTCACCTGTCTCCGCCCACACAATCACACACACACACACACACACACACACACACACACACACACACACACACACACACACACACACACACACACACACACACACACACACACACACACACACACACACACACACACACAAAGAGAGGGGGCGAGGGAGAGAGCACTGGGGAAGTGGTGGGAGGTCAAGGAGGCACAGGATGAAAACTAGAGGGCGTGGCAGGAGCTCCTTCTCAAATCAAATAGTAATCTGTTGTAAGGAAGGCAGCAAGGTGTATCTTTCAGAAAGACACAACATTTATTTTCCATAAAGTATATCTTTTCTAGGGAAGGCAGATAAAGCACATACAGGCTTTTATCACAAGAGCAAAAACTTTGCATGTGAAAACTCAGAATCCTGAATCTGTCACTTTGTTTTGAGCCGACTTTGCCATCGGCTTTAATCAGGGCACCTGGCTCACACTAGGGAGGCAGCCATGTTCAAAACAAATGCACTCACTTTCTGTCATTCTTCCCCTGAACAGGCAGTTAACCCACTGTTCATAGGCCATCATTGAAAATAAGAATTTGTTCTTAACTGACTTGCCTAGTTAAATAAAAATTGAAAAATTGTATTTCTATGTATGGTTCACGGATCATAGGCTCTTACTTGAGGCATGTATACGTAATGGTCCTGTGAGTGGCCCAGGACAGCAGATTTGAGTAATCAATGTGCTTTACTCAAAATGATACATTTACAAAGTCACATCACGAGCCCACTAAGGTGAACCGAATTTCAATAAACAATCACTCACAAACACAACATGGAGAATGGCCGGTTATATAATAAACAAGTAATTGGTTGAGTGAAGCCAGGTGTGATAAGACAAAAGACAGAACAAATGAAAAGTGGATCGGCGGTGGCTAGAAATCTGGTGATGCCGAATGCCGCCCAAACAATGAGAGGGACCGACTTCAGTGGAAGTCGTGACAGTATAGGTCTAAAAAGTGCCTAAAATGGCCACTTTCACCATGATGAACAAATATATGTGCAGCATTTTTTTTAATTGTGTGAATTGCCAGAACAATCTGTGATATCAAAAATATTTGGAATTGGAATTGAAATTTTAATTGGAATTGCCCAATAACAAATGGAATGCATAGTTACTGATATTAATATGTATAGCTGATTTGTAGACTGATCGCAAAAAAGGCAAACTGGATAATAAAATTATATTATTTAAAAATAATATAATAATAAAAACCTATTTCTGCACATGGACAATTGCCTTTGTTTGTCCATGTCCATTTCTATTTGCACCCAGTGTTTTTCTTTGTGCATGAGTGGGCAAGCAGTCATTCAATTACCTCATGTGATTAGATGTGTAATCAAAGTTAAGGCTCACTCACACTTAGTTTGCCTGTAAAGTCAGCAGGGCTCAACCTTCCTCTCGTATCCCTCCTCTCCTCTGTATCTCCAGTCACATCTAATCATTTAATGGCATCTATAATTTGAGTCACTGCTTATTCATCATGCCTGGCATCCTTGCAAATGTGTTTGTCTTGCCGTGACGACAGTATTCAGATTAATTAGGTTGCTTGCGAGGTTCTGTGCAGAGCATATTCATCATATTGCAAAGGAAGGTGCGGGTGTTTGAAATGACAGCATATGGATCTTGGATCAAGCAATCAACCAGTTACCAAACTTTGCATCTGCACTGCTCTTCAAGTAAATGTGTTTATGTAAATTCTTCACCGCAAATTGTTAAAAGAGGTCCTTGTACATAGAGTTGTGTGGTTACTTTAACTTTGCAATGATGGTTTGACATACATTTCAACGTGAACAATTGGAGTCTAGGCATCATTCTGTTACAGTGGAATTGTCCTGAGATCAACAATTAGAAAAAGCAATGCCTGCCTACGACCTCGGCACACACCTGATGGAAAGGAATCTGAAGAGTACAACATGGGGCATTGATTATGCCTGATCTCTGCTATTATAAGTATCATAGAATGCAGATGAATCGATACTATATGCTAAAACAGATTTGAGCTTTCCCTTGAACTATCTTGAAGTTCCTTCTTAACACAAGGAAATAAAAAATGCACAGTACTCTTGAATAATTAATCAACTTCTCCAGTCCCAGAGCCTGGCTATTATAAACATATTCATTGAAAAAGTCCTCTGAAGCCTCCCAAACTCTGGACAAGCTTGCATTATTCCCAAGCTCCAGAGACAGTGGGCTTTGTTCCAACTTTATTTGGTTTTTCATAAATTAACTTCATGACAATATTTAGCACATGCTCTCTCTAGTCTGGTCTCTGTGAGCAGGTTTTTTAAATTTACTGATTTGTGGCTTGTTTTCTCTCACGCGCTCATTGCAGAAGTTTAATAACACTGGCTGAGGATGACTTCTGTTGAATCCATGGGCTGAGTAATGGCTAACCAATGAGCGCTCTTCTACAGGAAGAAAGGTGATGTGATGAGCACATGCATTCTACTATACTTTTGATGTGCTTTTTTAAAACTTTGCAATCAAATATTATATCTTGGGAATCTTCCTTTCATACAAAATTGAGAATATTAAGTAATATTAATATATTGTTCGGTGTTGTACGCCATTTCCACATAATTTTTACCAGCTTAAGCCCTTCTCACATAATATCTACTTGTTGATCTTGTTTTGATCATGAATCCCAACATAACCTAAGCTGAATCTGTATGCAGTACTGTAAGCTGTTACATGATGTGTTACTACAAGCTCTACCATGGTGTGTATTGAGGCAGTAGATGCCGGAGACTCGGAGGAGTCGAGAGAGATCTTAAATAGGATTTAGCCTGCAAAGGTGGAATGTGATGAGTGATTCGGTTGCACAAGAGAGTGAAGAGATATGAACAGATAATTCAAAGTGAAACTGACCCAACTGAGTAAGAACTTGTCTATTTCTCTAAAATCTTCACAGCAGTTGAATACTGATGAAGATGACTATACCACCTCTCACTGATGACACCTTTTCAGATACCCAATGTAATCCTATCCTTTTCATAATATTAGGCAATAAGGCACCTCTGGGTTTGTGGAATATGGCCAATATAACACATCTATGGGCTGTTCTTACGCACGACTCAACATGGAGTGCCTGGATACAGTCCTTAGACGTGGAATATTGGCCATATACCACAAACCCCCAAGGTCCATTATTGATGTTATAAACTGGATACGAAGGTAATTAGAATAGTAAAAATAAATGTTTTGTCATACCCGTGGTATATACGGTCTCATATACCGCAGCTTTTAGCCAATCAGCATTCAGTGCTCAAACAACCCAGTATATATATAATTATAAATATACTTATCATAGAATGTCAGCCAATGCCTTGAGAGACCGTAGTATTTGGGACATACCAATGGTTCATTCTGTGTTGATGACCCAGAGGAACTTACAGTATGGTCCCAGGCTGAGCTATTTCTGCTCAGTAATGCACACTATAGGCCACCCTATTGAGCCAATTGGAAAGGCCATGAGGTATGGAAGATAAAGCTGCAAAGCCAATGACCAGGGGAAATGAAGCACTACCAAGGGAATATTCCCAGTTCAATTGAACTGTGGTGGGTGGAAATCAATCTGTCCAGTGGAGAATGCTGCTAAGTTATGTGTGCAGATTTCATTAGGAATGAGAGGATGAGAAATGGCATGGGGAGGAAGAAGTAAGAAATAGAGTTTAGAGGAAGACAGCTGAAGTGATGATGCTATTGATTACGTGGTTTTTTTTAAGACCAAGGCTAGTGCTCGAGTCAAGGAAAATTGGGGATGAGACCTCATCAAAGGTTGTTTTTGTGGCCGGCTGCCATTTATTAAGCTACACCCAATTAGTGGGGAGGCCTTGACAATTCATAACTTGATTGGAATGGATTTTTTGACAAAGATTAAGTTAGGGCTCGGCCCTCGACAACATCCGCTGAAAAGGCAGAGCGCGAAATTCAAAAATATTTTTGGGAAATATTTAACTTTCATACATTCACAAGTGCAATACACCACATTAAAGCTTAACTTCTTGTTAATCTACCCATCGTGTCAGATTTCAAAAAGGCTTTACAGCGAAAGCTCACCATATGATTATGTTCGGTCAGAGCCATTTTCCAGCCAAAGAGAGGAGTCACAAAAAGCTGAAATAGAGATAAAATTAATCCCTATCCTTTGATGATCTTCATCAGATGGCACTCATAGGAGTTCATGTTACACAATACATGAATGTTTTGTTCAATAAAGTTCATATTTATATCCAAAAATCTCAGTTTACATTGGCGCGTTATGGTCAGTAATGTTGTGCCTCAAAAACATCCGGCAAATTTTCAGAGGGCAACATCAATTTACAGAACTTTGATAAAATATACAAGTATTATGCACAGAATTATAGATATACTTCTCCGCAACCGCTGTGTCAGATTTTTAAAAAAAAGCGAACCAGGCAATAATCTGAGTACGGCGCTCGGACACAACAACAAGCCATACAGATACCTGCCATGTTGTGGAGTCAGTAAAAGCCAGAAATAGCGTTATAAATATTCACTTACCTTTGATGATCTTCATCAGAATGCACTCCCAGAAATCCCAGTTCCACAATAAATGTTTGTTTTGTTCGAAAAAGTCCATCATTTATGTCCAAATACCTCCTTTTGCTAGCGCGTTTAGTAAACATATCCAAACTCATGAGGGCTGGCTGGTGGTTCTGGCAGATCCTGGCTAACTGGTGGATCTGGAAGAGTCTGGCTGACTGGCAGATCTGGAAGAGTCTGGCTGACTGGCGGATCCTAGCGGATCTGGAAGAGTCTGGCTGACTGGCGGATCTGGAGGAGTCTGGCTGACTGGCGTATCTGGAAGAGTCTGGCTGACTGGCAGATCTGGAAGAGTCTGGTTGACTGGCAGATCCTGACTTACTGGCGGATCTGGAAGAGTCTGGCTGACTGGAGGATCTGGAAGTCTGGCTGACTGGAGGTTCTGGAAGTCTGGCTGACTGGCAGATCTGGAAGAGTCTGGCTGACTGGCAGATCTGGAAGAGTCTGGCTGACAAACGGATCTGGCAGACTAACGGATCTGGCTGCTCAATGCTGACTGGCGGCTCTGGCTGCTCCATGCTGACTGGCGGCTCTGGCTGCTCCATGCTGACTGGCGGCTCTGGCTGCTCCATGCTGACTGGCGGCTCTGGCTGCTCCATGCTGACTGGCGGCTCTGGCTGCTCCATACTGACTGACGGCTCTGGCTGCTCTATGCAGACTGGCAGCTCTGGCGGCTTCTTGCAGATTGGCAGCTCTGGAGGCTTCTTGCAGACTGGCAGCTCTGACAGCTCCATGCAGACTGGCAGCTCCTTGCAGACTGGCAGCTCCTTGCAGACTGGCAGCTCAAGCTGCTCCATGCATACTGGCAGCTCTGGCTGCTCCATGCAGACCAACAGCTCTGACTGCTCCATGCAGACTGGCAGCTCTGGCTGCTCCATGCTGACTGGCAGCTCTGGCTGCTCCATGCTGACTGGCAGCTCTGGCTGCTCCATGCATGCTGGCAGCTCTGGCTGCACTGAACAGGCAGGAGACTCAGGCAGCGCTGTAGAGGCGGAAGGCTCTGGCAGCACTGGAAGGGCGGGAGACTCCGGCAGCGCTGTAGAGGAGAAAGGCTCTGGCAGCGCTGGAGAGGCGAGGCGCACTGTAGGCCTGATGCGTGGTGCTGGCACTGGCGGTACTGGGCCGAGGACACGCACAGGAAGCCTGGTGCGGGGAGCTGCCACCGGAGGTCTGATGCGTGGAGTGGTACTGAGTAGACCGGACCGTGCAGGCGCACTGGAGCTCTTGAGCACAGAGCCTGCCCAACCTTACCTGGTTGAATACTCCCGGTTGCTCTGCCAGTGCGGCGAGGTGGAATAGCCCACACTGGGCTATGCAGGCGAACCGGGGACACCGTGCGCAAGGCTGGTGCCATGTAAGCCGGCCCAAGGAGACGCACTGGAGACCAGATGCGTAGAGCCGGCTTCATGGCATTTGGCTCGAGGCTCAATCTAGCCCGGCCGATACGCGGAGCTGGAATATACCGCACCGGGCTATGCACCCGCATTGGGGACACCGTGCGCACCTCAACATAACACGGTGCCTGCCCGGTCTCTCTAGCCCCCTGGTAACCACAGGAAGTTGGCGTAGATCTCCTACCTAGTGTCGCCATACTCCCTGTGAGCCCCCCCCAATACATTTTTGGGGCTGACTCTTGGGCTTCTATCCGCGTCGCCGTGCTGCCTCTTCATACCAGCGCCTCTCCGCTTTCACCGCCTCCAGTTCTTCCTCCTCGCGTCCTTCTCCGTTTAGCATTTCCTCCCAAGTCCAGAAATCCTTATTTTGTTGCTCCTGCTGCTGCTGTTGCTTCTCCTGCTGCTCCTGCCTGTTGACACGCCGCTTGGTCCTGTTGTGGTGGGTGATTCTGTTACGGCTTCCTATGTGTGAATGAGAGTCGGACCAAAATGCGGCGTGTAGATTGCGATCCATGTTTAATAAACAAACTTAAAACACGAATCAATTACAAACACTACAAAACAAAGAACGTAACGAAAACCGAAACAGCCTATACTGGTGTAAATAAACACAGAACAAGGACATCAGGACACTAAGGACAATCACCCACGAAACACTCAAAGAATATGGCTGCCTAAATATGGTTCCCAATCAGATACAACGATAAACACCTGCCTCTGACTGAGAACCATTTCAGACAGCCATAGACTTAACTAGAACACCCCACTAAGCTACAATCCCAATACAAACACACCACATACAAAAACCCATGCCACACCCTGGCCTGACCAAATAAATGAAGACAAACACAAAATACTGACAACAACTTCATCACATGCGCTGCTGCTACTGCTTATTATATATCCTGTTGCCTAGTCACTTTATCTCTACCCATATATACTGAACATATCTACCTCAATTACTTCAAACCCTACACATTGACTCGGTACTGGTACTTCTTGTATATAGCCAAGTTATCATTACTCATTGTGTATTTATTCCTTGAGTTATTGTCTTTCTATTATTTAAAAAAAAATCTCTGCATTGTTGGAAGGAGCCTGTAAGTAACCATTTCACCATTAGGTTACACCTGTTGCTAATGAAGCATGTGACAACATTTGATTTGAACTTATTCCCACAGTGAAAACCTTATTTTAAGACAGAAAAAAACATTAGTTCAAATAAGATACAGTTGACACACTTCTCAATCAAAATAGCTTGGTTTTGCAGATAATAAAGAGCATAATTACTGTAAAATAAATTATTAACACTTCTACAAAGACAATTGTTCAATGTAATGCATGCTGCACTCTCAGACAAATTTGATGAGTTGTCATCTAAAGAGCGCCTGTTCATTTTTGTTAATGATGATTTGATTGAATATGATTCATTGGACACAAAGGCCAGAATCGGGAATTGTTATAACTCTTACTTTGTCAACAACTCTTCTGTTCTTACATTCAAAAATAGTGCAACTTATTCACACAGTGAAAATCTTATTTTAAGAAAGAAACTGACACAAGTTCAAATGAGATACATTTGCCTTAATCAAAATAACTAGGCTATGCAGATACTAAAGAGCCAAACTGCTGTAAAATAAATGATTAACACTTCTACAAAGGAAATTAGAGCACGGTGTGAGGCGAAACTCTTTCATCCCAAACTTCAAAATGTTGTTGTCAAAATGGTTTAAATTGATTCACCATTTGCTCCCTTTACTTTCTTGGTCAAATTCTTATTTGATGCATACTTAAAATAATGGTCCAGTGTTTCCAGATTTCTATGAAATATGACCTATAATTAATTACAATATGAGTGAAATAGTTTCCCTCACAAAAAAATGCTATGTTAAAAAGCAGCTTTGCTGTGTTTGAATGATGGGGGCGTACCCTAACAACAGAATAGTGTGGGCGTATACCGGTCATGTGAGTAGACCACTGATCAGCCAGCTCAGCCAATGAGCCAACATGACATCATGTTCTATGTGGAAAAAACAATAAATGTTTAAATGTCTGTTTGCAATACAAGCTTGACATAGAGTTTTTGTGCTTTGGCCACAAATATGAGTATAGGACGAGTCAATGACCACTTTTTGACATAGCTCAGTAATTTATGTAAAAGCAAAACTACTGAGTAATGTAATACACCTAATTTGCCTGATCTCCAAAGTATTTCAATGATTCATTGCACAATGTGCTAAATGCTATAGAATGCAACGTATTTTATACATCTGGTCATCTTAATAATTATATTTAAAAAATGTTGTCATTGTTTTTACATTTATCACAACTGTTCCACAGTCTTCAGTTGTAATGACAGTGCCTGGAGAAATGCGAGGCTTCTTTTAGCATGCAGGATCAGAGACACGGTTAGTGCTCTGATTGTTCTGAAAAACCCTCCAGTGAAAAATAGGCCTGTAGATCCCATCCTTCTTATGACTGACACTTTCAAGGTGAACTATTAGAAAATAGATACTCTGCTTTCTTTGATGCTCTAACCATTGTGCCTGAGTCAGCAAAACACTTTACAAATGTTCCCCAGTTCCCCTGATGAGTATGAAATTAGTTCACATTGAAACCAGGCACACCTGCAGCAATGGAGGTGTCTCAGTCAAGTGATCTATCTCCGATGGAAAACCCAGAGAGAACAGTGGAGGGGAAAAACACTGAATGCCAAGCCATTGATGGAGAGTGAGAAATAGACAGGGAAAGCATTGTGTAGTTCGTACAGCATGTGATATTGATGCTGTCAGAGAAGCTACTCACTATCCTATGAATTGATAAAAATCAAGACTCTTTACCCAGTTTAGCACCAGCTACTTTACCTGTATGTGACAAGCTGGCAATGCATTTCCTTAAGGAGAGTGCTCAATACGTTGGCTTGCAAAAGTAATCACCTCCCTTGACATTTTTCTTGTTATGTTGTTTTACAACCTGGAATTAATTTAAAAAATTGGGGTGGGGGGATTTATCATTTGATTTACACAACATGCCTACCACCTTGAAACAGACAAGAAATAATACAAAAAAACTGAAACTGCATAACTATTCACCCACCCAAAGTCAATACATAGTAGAGCCACCCCTTGAAGCAATTACAGCTGCATGTCTATTGGTGTATTTCTCTATAAGATTGGCACATCGAGCCACTGGGATTTTTGACCATTCTTCAAGGCAAAACTGCTCCAGCTGCTTCAAGTTGGATGTATTCCGCTGGTGTACAGCAATATTTAAGTCATACCACAGATTCTCAACTGGATTGAGGTCTGGGCTTTGACTCTGCCATTCCAAGACATTTAAATGTTTCCCCTTAAACCACTCAAGTGTTGCTTTAGTAGTATGCTTTGGATCATTATACAGCTGGAAGGTGAACTTCCGTCCCAGTCTCAAATCTCTGGAAGACTGAAACAGGTTTACCTCAAGAATTTCCCTTTATTTAGTGCCGTCCATCATTCCTTCAATTCTGACCAGTTTCCCAGTCTCTGCCGACGAAAAACATCCCAACAGCATGATGCTTCCACCACCATGCTTCACTGTGGGGATGGGTTCTCAGGGTGATGAATGGCCAAAAAACACAATTTTAGTGTCACGCCCTGGTCTATATTTATTATGTTTATCTTCATTTATTCGGTCAGGCCAGGGTGTGACATGGGTTTATTTGTGGTGTGTTTCGTCTTGGGGTTGTGTGGGGTGTATAGCATAGTCTATGGCTGCCTGAGGCGGTTCTCAATTAGAGTCAGGTGATTATCGTTGTCTCTGATTGGGAACCATATTTAGGTAGCCATATTCTTTGAGTGTTTTCGTGGGTGATTGTTCCTGTCTATGTGTCTTCACCAGATAGGACTGTTTAGGTTTTCACGTTCCGTTTGTTGTTTTTGTATTGTTCGTGTTTTTTCATTCTTCATTAAACATGTCTCAAAGATACCACGATGCATTTTGGTCCGCCCATCCTTCAACAGAAGAAAGCCGTTACATTTAGTCTCATCTGACCAGAGTACCTTCTTCCATATGTTTGGGGAGTCTCGCACATGCCTGTTGGCGAACACCAAATGTGTTTGCTTATTTTTTTTTTTAAGTAATGTTTTTTTTTCTGTCCACTCTTCAGTAAAGCCCAGCTCTGTGGAGTGTACGGCTTAAAGTGGTCCTATTGACAAATACTCCACTGTGTCTTTGGTCTCCACAGGTTATCTTGGGTCTCTTTGTTGCCTCTCTGATTAATGCCTTTCAAAACAGGTTTATATATACCTAGATCATGTGACACTTAGATTGCACACAGGTGGACTTTATATAATTAATTATGTGGCTTCAGAAGGTAATTGGTTGCACCACATCTTATTTAGGGGCTTCATAGCAAAGGGGATAAACACATATGCATATACTGTACATACGCACCACTTTTCAGTTTAATTTTCATTTACATTTTTTTAAATAAGGTCTTTTTTAATTTCACTTCACCACTTTGGACAATTTTGTGTCAGGATTTGGCCAGGGTTGTTCCGGGTTTTGGTCACTAGATGCCCCCATTGTGTTTTTTCGCTTGTTCCCCATTATTATTTGCACCTGTTCCCCTTTTTCCCCTGATTGTATTTAAACCCTTAGTTTCCCTCAGTTCTGTGCTCTGTGTTTGTATGTTAGCACCCAGCCCTAGTGTTCTGTGTATTCTTGTCGATTCCGGTGGATGCTCTTGTGGAATTCTGTTTTTGTTTTTGAGTATCTCTTGAGGCTTTTTTGTGCTATTCCTACCACCTTTTGGATTTGCCATTTTTGTATTGAAGGACTTCTCCTTTTTACTTTATTAAATACACCGTCTTAAGTACTGCTGTGTCTGCCTCATCTTCTGGGTTTTGCTGACTATTCGTGGCTCAGTTGGTTAAGTGACTGTTTCTCACTCCGGAGACCCAGGTTCGTAACCGGGTCCTGACAGAAACACAGAGCCAAAAATGAACCCAGAGGCAGCCAGTTCCCAGGACCTTTTTGCCATGCTGTCCCACCAACAGGAGACTGTCCAACGCCACAAAGCCGCCCTGGTTCAGCAAGAGGCCTTAATGGCTAGACATTCTCATCTTCTGTCGGTGATGCTGACTTCCATTAAGCAAATATCTGATCGTCTTACCCCGGCAACAGTTCCCGTCCCAGTACCTCAGATTCACGTACCCATGGCAGTTAACCCCCTGGCTGAACCTCGTCTTCCACCTCCCCAACGGTTCTCAGGTGATCCAAGTGCTTGTAAAGGGTTTCTCACCCAATGTTCTCTCTCCTTTGAGCTACAACCCTCGTCGTTTCCCACCGACCAGTCTAATATCGCTTATATCATCACCCTGCTGTCGGAAAAAGCCCTGGCCTGGGCTACTGCTGTGTGGGATGCCCATAGTTCCTGCTGTGCCAGCTACTCTGCCTTTGCTGAGGAATTCAAACGAGTGTTTCAAGGCCCAAGCAGTGGTTCTGACTCAGCCAAACAGCTCCTGACTCTCCACCAAGGTTGGCGCAGCGTGACGGACTATGCCATCCAGTTCCGCACGGTGGCAGCAGCAAGTGGCTGGAACAACGAGGCGCTCACGGTGTGCTTTCTGAAAGGCCTTTCCGACACTATCCAAGATGAACTGGCCACTCGGGAACCACCGGACAATCTCGAGTCCCTGATCAAGTTGGCCTCACGCATTGACCAGCGTCTGAGAGAGAGAAACTCAACCGTAGACCTCTAGCCCCTATCAGTCCCAGCTCCGAGTCCCCACCTTTATCCTCGCTGGCTCCATCGGAACCCATGCAGATTGGACGCATCTCCCAGGCTGAGAGAGACCGCCGGATGAGGAGCGACGCTGTCTATATTGCGGCAAACCGGGCCATTTCCGTTCCACGTGTCCCGGGCTCCAGG
Organism: Oncorhynchus masou masou; assembly: GCF_036934945.1. Taxonomy (NCBI): domain Eukaryota; kingdom Metazoa; phylum Chordata; class Actinopteri; order Salmoniformes; family Salmonidae; genus Oncorhynchus; species Oncorhynchus masou. The sequence goes on along the minus strand of NC_088224.1, from coordinate 72,771,908 downwards.
GAAACGCTCTGTCCCGTACAGACCGGGGGGAACTGTAACGGGAAACATAACCTCCTCCCATCCGTCCAACTCCCGTCTGTTCATTCCAGTCACCCTCTCCTGGGACAACCACAAGCTTCACCTTCAAGCCTTGGTAGACTCTGGAGCCGCAGGTAACTTCATGGATGGTGTCTGGGCGAAGGAGAATGGCGTTCCCTCTGAACCTCTAAGTGAACCCATGAGGGTCACTACATTGGATGGAAGCCCTTTGGGATCTGGACTTGTCACTCATGTCACTACCTCCTTGCGACTTTCAGTTTCACAACACCAGGAATTGATGAACTTTCATTTGATCTCCTGTTCCGAGTTCCCTCTCGTCCTTGGATACCCCTGGCTTCACAGCCATAACCCTCACATCGACTGGTCTGTGGGCACTATCAAGCAGTGGGGTCCTACGTGCCAAGCTACTTGTATTTTCCAGAATTCCCCGAGTTCTACTCCCGAGTCTTTAGAATCCATCGACCTGACCCGAGTTCCCGAGTGTTACCATGACCTCAAACTGGTGTTTAGCAAACAGAGGGCCACCATGCTACCACCCCATAGACCTTACGATTGCCCCATCGACCTGTTTCCGGGCACTTGCCCCCCCAGGGGTCGGATCTTTTCCCTATCTCCACCCGAACGAGCTGCTATGGATACCTACATGAAGGACGCTCTGGAAGCAGGCCTCATGCGTCCATCCACCTCCCCGGCGGGAGCAGGGTTTTTCTTTGTGGCCAAGAAAAACGGTGGATTACGTCCTTGCATCGACTACCGGGGACTCAATGCCATAACCGTCCGTAACCGTTACCCGCTACCCCTTATGGCCACAGCCTTCGAGCTGCTCCAGGAAGCAGTTGTTTTCACTAAGCTTGACCTGCGGAACGCATACCATCTTGTGCGGATCAGACCTGGTGACGAGTGGAAGACCGCTTTCAACACGCCTACTGGTCACTATGAATACTTGGTGATGCCCTTCGGCCTGACCAACGCCCCAGCGGTGTTCCAAGCGCTCATAAACGATGTGCTTAGGGATATGCTTAACATATTTGTGTTCGTTTACTTGGATGACATCCTCATCTTTTCGAGCTCCCTTCAAGAACACACTAAGCATGTCAGACAAGTACTCAAACGCCTCCTGGACAGCCATCTGTACGTTAAGCCGGAAAAATGTGAATTCCATTCATCCCGAGTACAATTCCTGGGATTTGTAGTGGAACCCGGTCGAGTCCAAATGGACCCCAGGAAGGTAGGGGCGGTAGCGGATTGGCCCACCCCAAATCCGTTAAGGAAGTTCAGCGTTTCCTGGGCTTCACAAACTTTTACCGCAAGTTCATCAAGAACTTCAGCTTGGTGGCAGCCCCTCTCTCAGCTTTAACCAAGGGTGGCAATGCAAGGTTTTTGTGGGGAAGAGAAGCTGAGACGGCCTTCCAAGGACTCAAGCAGCGCGTTCTCTCTGCTCCCATCCTGATACTACCGACTACGGATGAACCATTTGTGGTGGAGGTAGACGCATCAGAGGTTGGTGTTGGAGCTGTCCTGTCTCAGAGGGGTGAAGACAAGAAGCTTCATCCGTGCGCTTTCTTCTCACACCGGCTTCCCCCGACTGAGAGGAACTACGATGTGGGGGATTGTGAACTCCTAGCGGTTAAGATGGCATTGAAGGAATGGAGACACTGTCTCGAGGGGGCTTCTCACCCGTTTCAAGTGTTTATGGACCACAAAAATCTGGAGTATATCCAGCAGGCGAAGCGGTTGAACTCTAGACAAGCTAGATGGTCTCTTTTCTTCAATCGATTCCAGTTTATCCTCACCTATCGGCCCGGGTCGAAGAATCTCAAACCGGATGCCCTGTCCCGAGTCTACGCTCCTGCCATTCGAGATGACACGGACATGCCTGTCCTTCCTGCTGCTAAGATTGTGGCTCCGATCTCGTGGCAAGTTGAGGATACCGTGAGACGTGCTCAAGCTAGCGAACCGGACCCGAAAGGAGGTCCTGCCAATCGGTTGTTTGTCCCCAAGGCAGTGAGGACTCAGGTCCTTCTGTGGGGGCACTCCTCTCGCCTCACCTGTCATCCGGGCGTAGGTCGCACCTTGGAGTTCATCCAGCGTAAGTTCTGGTGGCCCAGCGTAAGTTCCTGGTGGCCTACCATAAGAGAAGACGTTGCCACTTTCGTCAATGCCTGTCCCGTGTGCTGCCAGGGCAAATCTTCTCACCTCCGCCCTCAAGGACTCCTTCACCCTTTACCTGTTCCCCACAGACCCTGGTCCCATATCTCATTGGAATTTATTACTGAACTTCCTCCATCCCATGGCAATACTACTATCCTATTCATAATCGACAGGTTTTCAAAGGCGGCCAAGTTCGTCCCTCTGACTAAGTTACCTTCTGCCAAGGAAACGGCTGAGTTGGTAATAAATCATGTGTTCCGAGTCTTCGGCATTCCTCAAGATATGGTTTCTGACAGAGGTCCCCAGTTCGCCTCAAGGTTTTGGAAGGCCTTCTGCCAACTTATGGGGGCTTCTGCCAGTCTATCTTCAGGGTACCATCCGGAGTCCAACGGCCAAACAGAGAGGATGAATCAAGAGCTGGAAACCACCCTCTGATGTATGACTCGTGACAACCCGTCCACATGGTCATCCTTTATTGTTTGGGCCGAATACGCGCACAACACCTTGCGCTCCTCCTCCACTGGTATGTCCCCGCACGAGTGTCAGTTTGGCTTTGCTCCTCCATTGTTCCCGGACCAGGAGGCAGAAGTCAGAGTACCTTCAGCCTTGAAGTTCGTCAGACGCTGTCGGCTTATGTGGAGGAAGACCCGTCTTAATCTTATGCGTTCCTCACAGAGGTACCAACAACAAGCCAACAGACGTCGCCGTCCCGGGCCTACCCTGTGCCCCGGCCAGAGAGTCTGGCTCTCCACAAGAGACTTACCTCTACGGGTGGAGTCTCGCAAGCTATCCCAAAAATACATCGGTCCCTTCAAGGTTGCCAGGAGAGTTAACCCAGTTTCTTATCGCCTACACTTACCCAGATCCCTTAAGATTAATCCCACATTTCACATTTCATTGTTAAAACCTGTTGTTTTTTCTCCCCTTGTCCCGGCAGACAGACCTCCCCCTCCGCCTCGTGTCATTGGAGGCCAGCCGGCTTATACCGTCCATCGGATACTGGATTCCCGCCGGGTGCAGCGGTCCTGGCAGTATCTGGTGGACTGGGAAGGCTACGGTCCCGAGGAGCGCTCCTGGGTTCCTGCCAAAGACATCCTGGACCCTGACCTCATTCGTCAGTTCAGGGCCCTCCACCCTGAGAGAGCTGGTAGGAACGTCAGGAGCCGTTCCTAGGGGGATTCTGTCAGGATTTGGCCAGGGTTGTTCCGGGTTTTGGTCACTAGATGCCCCCATTGTGCTTTTTGACCTTATGTTTTTCCCTTGTTCCCCATTATTATTTGCACCTGTGCCTCGTTTACCCTGATTGTATTTAAACCCTTAGTTTCCCTCAGTTCTGTGCTCTGTGTTTGTATGTTAGCACCCAGCCCTAGTGTTCTGTATATTCTTGTCGATTCCGGTGGATGCTCTTGTGGAATTCTGTTTTTGTTTTTGAGTATCTCTTGAGGCTTTTTTGTGCTATTCCTACCACCTTTTGGATTTGCCATTTTTGTATTGAAGGACTTCTCCTTTTTACTTTATTAAATACACCGTCTTAAGTACTGCTGTGTCTGCCTCATCTTCTGGGTTCTGCTGACTATTCGTGGCTCAGTTGGTTAAGTGACTGTTTCTCACTCCGGAGACCCAGGTTCGTAACCGGGTTCTGACATTTTGTGTATGTCCATTACATAAAATCCAAATATAAATCCATTAAAATTACAGGTTGTATTGTAACAAAATAGGAAAACGCTAAGGGGGATGAATACCTTTTGCATGGCACTGTAGCTTTTTCCTGCATTGTAAAGTCTGAGGTTACAACTAGTTATAGCAGGACATCCTCGTGTAGAAACAGGTCCTGGTGTCACCAATAACCAGCTACAGATGTGCGACTCATTTGGTTTTACATTTACAGTCACTGTCCCAGGTGCTGAGAATTCACAATACAATACCCTCCAGTCCATATGTCGCTGTCCTGGTGCTGAACCCTCTTAACCGCCTCTTGCTTACTAGTTGAGAAGTAAAAACAGAGGTGTGGAATTGTAATGCACAGTATTTAGAATACAATAGTTAAAACAAACTCTGACTATCCAGAAACAGGTGTTGGGCTGAAGCATGCCAAAAATTAAGTTGTGTTTCGTATGGCGTTAAACAGCAGCAAGACTTTCTCATAACATACAGAGAAACTGTTATATCATTGTAAAATCTGCCCAACGTCTGCCGCCCTTTGGGTTGACATGCTACTATACCTGAGGATAGAATCTTGACATCTGTAACTCCTCCCTTTCAGTTCTACCCACACAACAGATAAAAGCAGGCATCACACTCAGTGTGTCATGCAACCTGCAGACAAACCTGAAAAAGAATAAAAGAATGGGATGGTACACTATGTGGACTCTCTGCCACACCTCCTCCCCCTGTCTCCCTCTCGTCCTCTCTCTTCAAACGGGAGGGAGAATATTCAGGGGCCAGGGTTAGGATCCCACGAGGGCCCACAAAGAAAATGATCCATGCTGCCGCTGCATGTAACATTTCACAATTTAACCACCTTGGATGATAGTTAAAAGTGGATTAAAGCACAATGTTATTAGGAAGACACTGATTTGCAATTTAAATGTAAATCAATCCCCTTTTTTATATTATTATAATGCTGGATAACTTCTAGTGGAAGACGGGAAAAAATGTAGAGGATCCCTGGAAATTAATAGAATCCTGCAAGGCAGTGTGTGAAGAGAAGAGGCTTTAACTTAGTCAAGACTGTGGCAGTTAATAGCTGGGGGAAAGCATGGGAAGACAATGTAGAATGGAACTATTCTTCAAACTCAAAGTCCTGTTATACATTAGTATGGCATAAATTGTATTGCTATTCTGGAGAGTAGACAACACTGAGAGTGATCATATGTCCACCTAAACAACATATGTTGTTTCCTTGTTCATTGGTGAGTTCAAGGGAATGCTGTTAATACTGAGTAATGTTTGTGGTAGCTTATTCACATGATTTATTAGAAGGAAATCCTGTGCAGACAAAAACAGAACCGTTTGGGTCTTGGCTCCTCCGACTAGTAAGATCCTGAAAAGCTATCTATCCTGTATTACACAAAAATTCCAGTACCTAATCATAATCCACACATCATCTGAATGAATAGTATCTCCAAGGATTCACTAACAAAAACAAAGTAGAAAAAACAGAGTAGCAACCCAGTTTAGCACCTCAGAGTTGAGATACTATCATGCTGTGTGAAGCACAGTCTGTTTAAGTGTGTTTGAGATGGTGATGTTACACATTTGGGAACAGCTGTCAGGTATCAGAGCATGCAACAGCAGCCTTCCAACAGTAACTGTAGAACTCGGTGGTTTGACAAACGACTTAACAACGTTTTTAGTCCTAGTTTGTTTGCTGTTCACATAGTAATCGAGAGGCCCTCGCTATTGACATTAGGCACTGCATTTTGACTTCACAATAGGGGTATGACATGCGCACCATCCTCTGTATCAAGTGTCTCTCCCTGACAGACTCCCTACTGCTTTCAGACAGTCTGGCCACATCAGAGGTGAGAGCTGTTACACAAGGAGCCTCTATCTCAAATATCCCTCAAAACCTTCAGTACAGTGTATGCAAGCAGCCAGACGACACAAAAATGGGCCTGAAACCCGAGCTTTGAGTGGAATGGATGAGGGCCACTGGGAAAGGGGCAGCAATGCAAGCAAGAGCAAAGAGATATGAGATGGCACCACAAAATCAGTTTTCTTCCGCAATTACCACTAGATAACTTTTATTCCATCTGGGGAGGCAAGGGCGAGTGCAGCTAGGTCTGTCAGCAAACGCGACCTAAATCCGTTGCCTACAGTAAATCTTGTGGGTTTTTGAGGATGTTTTAATGACCTGCCTTGTCCCCAACATGGCTTGCAATCTGATTATTAGCAGCGGGGAGGACGAGAGGCTAATTGAAGTGTCACTCAGAGCAGAAGTGTATTTCTTTCTTTCATTCTGCTGAGAGAGAAGATGATCTGTTTGAATAGGAAGTCGTCAGCACTTGAAATGCAGAGATGGTCACTGATTATTTTCAGCAGGAGCTCTATCATGAAAATGAATGGAGCATAATATGTAAGAATATCCTTATATGGAATAATGACTGTGAAAAGCTATATACAGGGTAGAATAATCCACTGCAAAGTCTGTTTTGTCCAAGGGAGTGCATTATTTTAGCATTTACTTCTTCTTTGAAACTCTTTAAATCCCTCTGGCTTGAAATTCAGTTTGAAACAAAGGTTTTGAAGATTATGTCAACAGTAATGATTTCCATTAAAGGGAACTTTCAAAGGAAAACTATATTTTGTACAGAATTTAGAGCATAGCTCTCTTCAGTACCGGGCAAAACATTAGTCTGAAGAGGCTTTCACTTCAGCTTGATAGCAGTGCACTACTATGTCCTGAAAGGCTGTTTACATTTCAAACTGCCCATTCCTGAACCATCAACTAACGTTTTCTTCGCTTTTCTTCTTCTAAGAACATAAAGTGCCTTTTCGCCACTTGAACAAGATAACCATCATAGACTATAGCTAGCAATACAATAGTCTGAGCTGTGTTTTGGATCTGATGGAGGGAGGCATGTATAGAGCTTTCTCCATCTTCCATCTCTCACCCAGTTCAGTAAAAGTGTTATTTGTGTAACCACTGGGTCGGCGCCATTTATTTCATTTTCAGCAACGGGGCGAGAGGGAGGGAGGCACACGAAAAAACCACTCTGGAGCCTGTCAACTGCTTTTCTCGTTCCAAAGACATGTGGCGATGAAGACCTTCCATCTGAGGGTAGGACCACACTCAGCCATTAATCAAAGCCATAGTAGAGGCTAGCGGCACGCTGGAGGCTGTCAGGGGATAATTCAGACTGACCTATAAAGCTTCCATTGATCCAGGAGAGTCCCCTGTAATCCCACTGGGATTAGTGCTGGCTAAAAGTAACTGATATATTTGCAAACAAAAAGCAGCTTACATTCAAGACATTATTCCCTAAAATAAGTGAGAAATGCAGTAGCTCCATGGAGGGGAGGGTCCTGTGTATCATGATGACTCATAAAGACATCCGTAGTGTATAGATCCGTTTGATTCACCTTTCAGTTGAACTTTTCTTTTCTCAATTTTCTCCAGGAAATAGGAGTATGGTAAAACATCTTGTTCATGGAATATGTTGGACACAGTTGTCTCTAAACTCTTGTTTTTTGCTATTTCAGGTTTCGTCTAAGGGACTATTTCTCTCTTGATGTTTGATTTGATCTATTTGCTGCTATTTTATGTTCTTGTTATTGATGGGGTGTCTCTGAGTAGTTGGAAGGGTTTGACAAGGTGGATAGGTGTCCTTCCCATAACATACATTGCTGAAGTCTTCATTGAAATGTATATTGTGAGTATACTTGTAAACAGAAAATGTAGCTCCATGATGACTTTGGTGGAGACTGCATGGACTAGCATTATTTGGTCGATCACTTGTATGACAAGCTAGCACATATTGCACATAATTGTTCTGCATTTCAAAACAGCTGAAATTTGTATGATATTCTAGATCGATAGCAAATTTAAAAGCAATCCAGAAACCACATTAACGTAAATCCTGAGTAGTTGTCCACTTGATTGATTATGAACACTAATGGCATGACAACATAATAAACAAAACAACATATTTGGCAGATATTATTGCGGGTGTAGCAAAATAATTTTGTTCCTAGCTCCAGCAGTGCAGTGGTATCTAACAATTCACAACTATACACAGCAATCTCGAAGTAAAAAGGTTTTATTTAGAAATGTACACAGTACCAGTCAAAAGTTTAGACACACCTCCTCCTTCAAGGGTTTTTGTTTATTTTTACTACTTTCTACATTGTAGAATAATAGTGAAGCGATCTAAACTCTGAAATATCACACACGGAATCATGTAGTAACCAAAAAAGTGTTAAACAAATAAAAAAATATACTTTATATTTTTGATTCTTGAAAATAGCCACACTTTTCCTTGATGACAGCTTTGCACTCTCTTGGCATTCTCTCAACAAGCTTCATGAGGTAGTCACCTGGAATGCTTTTCCAGTCCAGCTCATCACAAACCATCTCAATTAGGTTGAGGCCAGGTGATTGTGGAAGCCAGGTCATCTGATGCAGCACTCCATCACTCTCCTTCTTGGTCAAATAGCCCTTACACAGCCTGGAGGAGTGTTGGGTCATTGTCCTGTTGAAAAACAAATGATATTTCCACTAAGCGCAATTCATGCATGATTCATGCGTCTCCCTGAACAGTTGATGTTGAGATGTGTCTGTTACTTGAACTCCGTGAAACATTTATTTGGGTTGCATTTTATGAGGCTGGGAAACGCCAATGAATTTATCCTCTGCAGCAGAGGTATCTCTGGGTCTTCCTTTCCTTTGGCGGTCCTCATGAGATCCAGTTTCATCATAGCGCTTGATGGTTATTGCGACAGTACTTGAAGAAACGTTAAAAGTTATTGTAATTTTCCACTTCATGATGACAGAAGTGAGTGCTATGGGGTGATAGTCATTTAGTTCAGTTATTTTTGCTTTCTTGGGTGCAGGAACAATGGTGGATATCTTGAACAGGCGGGGACAGCAGATAGGGATAGGGAGAGATTGAATATGAATATGCAGAATATAAAGTAAGACTATACTTTAAAAAACAAGTTTTATTCATGGAATATTTCCACTGAAATAAGAAATGAGAACATGCATCGACATGGGTGTCACCTTGGCCTTTTCAGATGCTTATTCACTTATTTCTCCTTGTATTGAGGACTTATTTCTCCTTGAGGACCAGTAACAAAAGGTTGCTGCTTCTGCCTGGAAAAATAGGTTTTTAAGATGGAACGCATACACAAACTCTAATGGGATTGTTTTCACCTGCCTAGCAGAAATCGCTGGTGTCCTTCACAGAAGAAAGAAGGCTCCTTAACACAAACAGGAAAACAACACATGCTTAATCCAGACAATAAGGACAGTGGACTCTTAGGGCAGGGCAGGATAAGATTCCTTTATGCACCAAGGATTATATGAAAGTATTTTCTAGTATAAACAGCCAGGGAAAGGTCAAGATCAATAATTGGTTGTGGCTTGTGAGCAGCAGTAGCAGCAGGTCAGCCGAGTGCCTTATTTAACAGCAAGATGTGACCTATTGTGATCCCCACTCTTGCCATCCTGTCCATTTCTGTTTACGTTAATGCAAAATTAGAAAATACGATTTTACTGTCATCACTGTAATTTGGAGTCCGGGGTTATGTTTTCCTTAGGTCTAACGGATGTGGCATGGATGAGCTTACCGTCTATTAGAAAGATTTGGACAGCACAAATAGGTTTTATCCCCAAAAACTCCCTAGTCCTTGCCAATAACAAGCACACACATAACAGGATGCAGCCACCACCATGCTTAAAAATATGAAGAGTGTTACTCAGTGATGTGTTGTGTTGGATTTTCCCCACATGTAATGATTTGTATTCAGGAAATAAAGTTAATTTCTTTACGACAGTTTTTGCAGTTTTACTTTGGTGCCTTATTGCAAAGAGGATGCATGTTTTGGAATATATTTTCTGTACAAGCTTCCTTCTTTTACTTATTTTCACATCTAACGTATAATTAATAACTTCACCATGCTCAAAGGGATATTCAATATCTGCTTTTCATTTTTTTTACCCATCTACCAATAGGTGCCCTTCTTAGCAGGGCCCTGGAAAACCTCCCTGCTCTTTGTGGTTGAGTCTGTGTTTGAAATTCACTGCTCGACTGAGGAACCGATAACTTTATGTGTGGGGTACAGAGATGAGGTAGTCATTCAAAATCATGTTTAACAATATTATTGCACATAGAGTTAATACATATAATTTATTAAGCACACGTTTACTCCTAAACGTGTTTAGGCTTGCCATAACAAATGGGCTGAATTAACGAATGAATATATAAAATTGTAAAAAAAAAAACATAATTCCACTTTGACATTATGGGGTATAGTGTGCAGGCCAGTCACAGAAAATCTAAATTTAATACATTTTAAATTCAGGCTGTAACACAACTAACATTTTATGTAGAAAAAGTCATGGGTTGCAAATACTTTTTGTATTGCTCATGGGGTTCCTGAGTCATTGGGTAGCCATTGCAAATCTCTTAGTCCAGGCTGTATCCTGTACGTGAGAATAAAGAATGAATGACCAGTAGAGATTATTATATTTTCAAAGCTGAGCCCTAAGGGTGCATTTGTCGTAAGCACTGTTAGAATGTCTGGAACTCATTGCTGAGGACAAAATACTTCATTGTTTTAAATAACAGTAAAATAGGGTGATATAGGCTACTGTATAACTTAATTCAACAAACAACCACCAACAATGAACTATAGTTCTCGCCAGATGATTGTTATCTTGAACGGACCATGGTGTTGTGTCACATTCAAAGCAGACTAGAGGTTGCCTCATTGCTGTTGAAGAAACGGGACCAATTAATGCCCGTTGAGCATTATGGCCAGCTTGTAGGAACAAGGAGAGGAAAATAATGCATATATTAAGGTTTTTGGTTACATAAGTAAAGTTTATTTGACCTAATTACATTGTTGATGATGTCTACAGAAACAGCAAATGAGGACAATATTAATGCTGTTCTTGTTTATATAAAAGCACTTTACCAGTCTCTTAGAGAAGTCTGGATACAGTTACAGTTATTAGGATGGGTCCTAAGAGCCTCTATTAAATATACTTAACATTTTTTTAATGTTTTGGACATTGTGTGTTGTTGTACATTATGGGTTTCTTATTTCATTAACATGATTTATTTATTAAATATACTGAACAAAAATATAACGGCAACATGCAACAATTTCAGTTCATATAATGAAATCAGTCAATTGAAATGAATGCATTAGGCCCTAATCTATGGATTTCACATGACTGGGAATACATCTGTTGGTCACAGATACCTTAAAAAAAAGTAGGGGCACGGATCAGAAACTGTCTGGTGTGACCACCATTTGCCTCATGCAGAGCGTCACTTCACCTTCGCATAGTTGTTCAAGCTGTTGATTGTGGCCTGTGAAATGTTGTCCCACTCCTCTTCAATGGCTGAGTGAAGTTGCTGGATATTGGCCGGAACTAGAACACACTGTCACGCACGTCGATCCAGAGCATCCCAAACATGCTCAACGGGTGACAGGTCTGAGTTTTCAGGCCATGGAAGAACTGGGACATTTTCAGCTTCCAGGAATTATGTACAGATCATTGGGACATAGGGCCATGCATTATCAAGCTGAAACACGAGGTGATGGCGGCGGAGGAATGGCACCACAATGGGCCTCAGGATCTCATCACGGTATGTCTGTGCATTCAAATTTCCATCGACAAAATGCAATTGTGTTCGTTATCCATAGATTAAACCTGCCCATACCATAACCCCACCGCCACCATGGGGCACTCTGTTCACAACATTGACATCTGCAAATTGGTAGCCCACACGCACCAAACACGTGGTCTGAGGTTGTGAGGCTGGTTGGACGTACAGCTAAATTCTCTAAATCAATGTTGGATGCGGCTTATGGTAGAGAAATTAATATTCAATTCTCTGGCAACATCTGTGGTGAACATTCCTGCAGTCAGCATGCCAATTGCACGCTCCCCTAAAACTTGAAACATCTGTGGCATTATGTTGTGTGACAAAACTGCATATTTTAGAGTGGCCTTGTCACATTGGTAACAATGTTTCAGGAGACAGGCACAGGGATGCGTAATAGGGTTTTTATTATACCCCAAATTACGGTGTGCGGTGTAAGGGCATGGGGACGAAGACCAAACACACAGGGTTGACACCCAAACAAAAGAGTGAGGAGTACCTTGCATAAATAGACACTTGCACAATGATTAACACATGGGACGAGACCCGTAATCATCTGCGCAATCCACGAGGCACGAAAGCCAAAACACACAGCACAGGTACTCACACGCACCAACGGACATTAAAACAATAAACAACAGCCCAATGGAAATCAAACGGCAAAATGATACAAATACTAATAAGTGGGAATAGGGGACAGGTGTACGTAATGAAAGTTCTGGAGGGATGTCCCCAGTACAAGGTGCACCTGTGTAATGATCATGCTGTTTAATCAGCTGTTGGATATGCCACACCTGTCAGTTGGATGGATTATCTTGGCAAAGTAGAAATGCACACTAAGAGGGATGCAAACAAATTTGTTCACAAAATTTTAGCGAAATAAGCTTTTTGTGCGTGTGGAACATTTCGGGGTCCTTTTATTTCAACTCATGATACCTGGGACAAACACTTTACAAGTTGCATTTATATTTTTGTTCAGTGCAGATTCGACTATAATGGATGGTGATGCTTGCAGTATTTTTCATGTTAAATCCTTGACGTGTAGGTCTATTCTGTGTGTGTTTTTCTCTCGAAGTTCTAGTTTTGAGGATTAACAAAACACTACGACAAATGCCCACATGTGCAGCTAGCACCTGCAAATAAATTAAGATTGGGATCCATCCATCTCCACACCCCTGCTTATGTTTTTAAGTGCATTCCTCCATATCTCAAGAGTAACGTGTGAGAGGGTGAGGGGTGGATTTAGGGCTGCCGGCTGCTTTAGAGGTGTGGAGTGGAGATGGAGCATATTGGCTGCTTCACTTTGCATTTTCAATTGCAACCAGTGGCAAAATACTTAAAAACGGAATATTAATGTATGCTAATAATTGGCTGAATCAGCGTATTTTACAGGGTTTTGCTTTGATGCCATATGGCACAAACATCAGCATTTTCCCCTCTAAATGCATGTGGAACCTCCTCCATCCCCTCACACATGTATAAAAACAGTTACCATATTCACTCAATAGCAAATACTGCAATGCAATCTGCTTTTCTAACACGAACTGGGATATTGAAGTATCTACAGGATCTCAATGCATTCACTCATGTTCATATGGATAAACTATACAATATATCAGTGATGTTGCATTACAGTATATCATTTGATATGTCATGCAGGCCAATTAATACTTTTATGCTTGAACTCATTTGTTCAAGCCTGCATTTTTATAATGACACATTTTCATGGAGTAGAGAAACACATCAGACCTATTTGAAAATACATTAGTGGTTGTCGCTGGAGAGAATCCGTACATAAGTAAGACTAATAAAAACATCTGCATGAATGTTTCAGAGAGCTACTTTGATTTACAGTACCACCATAGTGTTAACCGAGATAAGCAGTATTCTATTACTGCCATGTAGAGAGTGTGTTCTTACCACAGCCTGAGTTCAACCCACTGTGGTTGTTTACAGCTGTGTGTCAGGAGAGGGCAGTCGTAGTAATAATACATGCAATAAAGATGTCGATAGTCAGTCTTTCAAATGTAAAACAATATTTTTATCATTAACCTCTCAAGCAAGGAGTCAAGGAGTCACCTTGAGGGAACCCGTGACGAGTTCTCTCAAGGGGCAGACTGTTGCTGACCACTGACTGCAGTGTTCGCTTAACATTAGACCAGGCGAAGTAAACAAATCCATACAGTCTTTGCATAGCATGTAAAACCGCATCTCCTTCAATGCAATGCAGATTAAATGCAAATGTTAAGTGGTGGGGTGGCACAGCCAGGCCTGGGGCTGTGTGATCTCATATGGAGTGGAGGCAATGAAGGGTTGTGTCTCAGAGAGTTTGAGTTTGCTATTGATGCCTTGAAGTTGGGCCTGACTGCCTCAGAAGAGCCAACAGCAAAGTCATTGTAATAATTCCCTGGAGTGTGACTACTATGCCCTTGACACTGGTAACTCTATGATTAATATACTTTAATACTTAACACAAATTATAACTCATTCAGCCACAATATCCTAATTGTCGCAGGGTAAAACTTAATTCAAGAATAAGCCCCAACATCCCTGAACATTCCGCAATGCCTTTATCTTAAAAAGCGCCCTGAGAGAATACGAGGTCTCGTCTGTCTTCTGCTTCCTGATCTGTTGCCGTCCTATTTAATTCCATTCATTTAGCACCTCTGCTGCTAGGCTGTACAGGGTTTATTAAAATGAGAATCAAACACATCTGGGTTGGAGACGTCTCCCCTCCCGGGAACCTGACTGACAAAGATTGAGCCGATGTCCTTCCTTGAAGACAAGAGGCTGTTATACTAATTTCGAACACAAATTGCTAGAAACACGCCGAGGTAATATACACACACACACACCGACAGGAACACATGTGCGTAGAAGCTTTAGGAGCTTTTCGGCGTAAAGTAGGAGATATGCAGACCTGAGATAAATAAACAGGCATGCCACTATCCATCTAGCTCAAACTGAGGACTTGTCCATCATCTTTATGTCGCTGAGTGTGGAAATGTCTCCACTTCTCACAGTTAATCTGGTATTGGGAGGAAAGGAGAGAGCCAAAGTGAGTTTATAGTAACCTGAGCTTAAGAGGTGTACAGTACATCTTCAAAACACATCTCATGTGTTTTAGGGGGTTTTCATGGTTAGCATGCTGTGACTGAATTGATTTATAGACTTGAATTCATATTTGTTAGCGTAGGTTGGATTCAGAGACTTTCATTTTTATTTTCCATGCCAATGTGGCATTATATCTTCCCTGGTAGACGATTCTGACATTCAGTGCTGCACAGTTACTCATCTGCTCTGAATTAGAGTTCTGGATTGATGCTCAATTCGTTCCAGGTAATGTTTAAGCCTTTAAGTTTCAAAGGTCACTTAGCAGCCCTACTTAATTAATGAAATGAGTTTGGAGCTGCTTCCATGCCTCTGGGCCGTACTGCGAGTGGGGTGGAGATGTATGTGTTGTGCAGCACCTTAAGATTACGGGATGAGAAAGTATGCAGAAATAAGATTCATTGCCATTTCTTCAAGTGAGAAAACAAGTCTGCCTGCTGCTCGCATAATGTTGTTGGTGCTGAAACCTGGTTAAAATGGAAATAAATTCCTCATCCAAGTGTTAAAGCTTTTGGGTTTTGCTATTTTTTATGCATGTGTATTTTTTTTCTAAACATTTACACCTTTTCTCATTAATTGGGAGTGTTCTTCCCAGGCATGAACATGGTTCTAAAGCTGGGTTTTTGGACCATATGGTCACATACATAAACAAAGCCAACTGTTAATAGTAAGAACCTGTTGCATATTCTCATGCTAGGATGGTTATTAGGAAGTACAAGTACAGCCAGTTCTATGATTCTAGAACTTGTTATTTCAGCACTACATTCAAGTTGTGGAAAATGTGCTGTAAATTCTTAATGTCACACATATACCTTTGTCAAAGCATGACATGCATCTTTGATACAGGGTTGTTGTTTTGTATTGAGGCATGACTGTGATGTTTACATGGGCAATGTGATCTCAGTAACCAGGTTAAGATAGAATGACCTTGCAGTAACTTGTATAGTACTCAGTCGTATAGTAGGAATGACCTGTATTTAAAATGATGGGAGATTTACTGAAAGAGTTGATATGAGCATTGCTGTCTTCACTGGTTTCCCCTCATGTCCTTTTGACAGTGGGATCTATGGTAACAAAAATAAAAGTTATTAAACCTCGTTTTGTTTCCTGTGTCATACTCAGTTTATTATTGGACAAAATGCTAATCTGTTTATGTCCCTTTCCTACTGTGTTGTGATGTTTCTGTGTGGAGCCCTAACTGATGAAAAGACCACCTGTCATGGTCTTTTGATTGGATTATAGGGTAAATACCGCATTCATGTAATCATTTTTATAAAACAGATATGAAGTCTAGACCCCATGCCTTGCTTACCATCCGTACATGAATGATCACGACATGAAGGTAAATTTGATCCTACTGTATGCTATTTTTGTTTTAATTGACTGACGATCGCTTGCTTTCTTGAATGTTTAATTATTATCACACTCATCTTCATTAGTCATGGTAGACAAGTAATTTCAGGACATTGGACATAATGCACTGCACTGAATGAAGTGTCTTTCATGTTTAATATGAAAGCCAACTGGAATGCATAGTTTCACAAGATGGTGTACAGTAGGTACTATATTTTCTGAACTGAAGTTGTGGCACAGTGGCTAAGGGCACTGTACTGCTCTGTCGTAACCGGCCGCGACCGGGAGGTCCGTGGGGCGACGCACAATTGGCCTAGCGTCGTCCGGGTTAGGGAGGGTTTGGCCGCTAGGGATATCCTTGTCTCATCGCACACCAGCGACTCCTGTGGCGGTCCGGGTGCAGTGCACGCTAACCAAGGTTGCCATGTACCCAGTGTTTCCTCCAACACATTGGTGCGGCTGGCTTCCGGGTTGGATGCACGCTGTGTTAAGAAGCAGTGCGGCTTGGTTGGGTTGTGTATCGGAGGACGCATGACTTTCAACCTTCGTCTCTCCCGAGCCCGTACGGGAGTTGTAGCGATGAAACAAGATAGTAGCTACTAAAAAACAATTGGATACCACAAAATTGGGGAGAAAAGGGGGTAAAATTCAACAACAAAAAAAAGAAGAAAAAAAAAGAAGTTGTGGCACAGTACTGTGTCCTTCTACGAGCAGCAGCGGAAGTGTATCAAGGACACAAAACAGCAAGAACTACAAAAACTGCTGCTGTTAAATATTGATTCCTGTCTTCTGTTTCTTGGAGTAGAAACAGTGATCTGTCTGAGTTTCTCATTTTGAAATCTGCCCAAACAAAAGCATTGATTGTCAGAACTAACAAACACCCAAGGTTCAAAACTACAATGAGGATTAAAAATAAACTCTCTCACAGAAGGTGGAAATTCTATAGTTTTTCTGCCTTTTCAGGCTCTCAGCACTTTGCTTGCTCAGTCTCTGTGAACTAATATCTTTCTGCAGAATTGTAAAAAAACAAGTTCATTTTGCCGTTTATTTCAATTCCAAAATGATATCCCAGCATCACACACACAGAAACACAAACACTGGCACATACACTCACAGTACATATTCTCATCCACACATGCACTTCCGTATACATTCATTTTTAAGAGGCCAGTAAAAAACAATGTTATTATCGCTGAATAATTTATACAAATATAAAGAAGGCTTCCTTGACCTAGTAGCTATAAGTAACCCTGTAGCGCTATCCATGCACGCTTATTTCTAGAAATATGAGACTGGGTGTAGGAAACTGGTTGAGCCAGGCAAGTTAAAAGATGAAGAAAGAATGCTTCTTTTAATACTTACAAGGTGAAACAGACTTGTTAGCAAACACTGCATTAGAGGGATGTACATCCTTTACATTAGAGCTCAATCAATGAAGGACTGCAAATCTAAATCACTCCTGATAGAAATTGCAGACTAATGAATATTATAGGACATTAGTCTTGCATTCTGATGTATGTGTTTACATTATCCTCACTGCTCTATGGGGCAAACACACTGATTCAAACCCAGATCTGATTATGTGGAATACTAGTCCCATGTTAGGAAGGAAGCCAGGACAGAAAGCACCACTTTTGTTTGTGGATGTCTGTGTTATCCTTGGCCAGTGCAGCCAAAGCGGGTCCTCTTTTAATTCTAATTGGAGGAGCTGCCTTTCTGCCTGCCTCCCCTCCCATGGAAGTCCCAGTTCCCAGAGATTTGAGGGAGCTGATTCTCCCAGCCGGACCTGCTCCGGCACAGGCTCCGACACAGGCACTGAGACAGCCAGGCAGGCAGAGAGAAAGAGACAGTGGAGAAAGAGAGTGGGATCTGGAGGGAGGAGTCTTATTGTGGAGCCTTACTAGGCGCCTCTACTGGGTGAGTGATTGGGCGAGAGAGTGAGAGAGAGAGAGCGTGAGAGAGAGGGAGAGAAGGGAGGGGTACGAGTAGAGACACTGGAACGGCAGTGAGACCGAGCGAGTGTACGAGCGAGAGAACACGAGAGAGCTCACACTGACAGAGTCTACACATCAACAGGAGAGCAAAGCAAAGCTGACCACTGTCCACAAGAGTGACATAGAGAGAAGGAGAGAGAGAAGAAGAAAAGGAGGAGAAGAAGAGAGGAAAAAAGGAAAGAAGAGTTAAAGCTATATCCCTGGCACAAGGGAGATCATTGAGGGACTGTAGCACTCATCCAGAAGTGCACAGAAGAGCACTGTTGTGTGTGTGTGTGTGCCAACATCAATTTCACACACTCGTCCACTGTGTTTCAGAGGTTCACCCTCTTCCTCTCCAGTCATGATCCCCTGGGTCGTTGTGTTCCTGTGGATCTCCGGAAATGGTAAGTCAACTGGCTATGGTCCTCTTATCCACTGCATTTGTCTAGCATCTCTCTGTTATTATCTGTGTTAGTTGGTGACTGCATGTGAATCTTGAGCATTTTATCTGAAGTAGTCTTTGGTGTAAGCTGTCAGTCCTGATGATGTCAGATGTATCTCATTGTGCCTCAATGATATGTCACTGTGCTATATGGGGAAGAAACTGGTGGATAATAACGGAATACTTGTGTTTATAGCTGTTAACATTTGTAGCTGGTGCTATCCTATCTCAGGAGTTCATCATGGCTTGTGCCATTTCAGACTGAATAACCTCATCAGACAAGCTCCTCTGAGTGTTCACATCCCAGCTTGTCGAAGCGTTCGTTCCCCGTGACTCACATTATTTTGAACCTGCGACCATGTCTTTGCTGGGGATGTGCCGGGGGTTGGTCAAGACCACAGAGGACCACAGAGAATATAGAGCACTCTGAACAACACAATCGCCTTGGACTAAATATCCAGGTGATTTCATTCTTAGACAGTGTATTAGAAATGAAGATGGATGGATTGGTTGTTTCCCCAACTTGCCAGCAGGTGGTTGTCTTTGGAAGACAATGTAACTCTCGCTGTCAGTAATCTGTGAGAATTCTGTAAACTTCACTATGTCGGGTGGGTGAGATGTGGCTGGTCTGAGGGCAGGTAGAGAGTAGATGGAGTGTGTTTGTTCCTCCGTGGCCACTAAGAGAGTAGAGGGAGTGTGTTTACTCCTCTGTGGTCACTAAGAGTAGGGAGAGTGTGTGTCAGTGGAGTCTACTCACAGAAAGAAGGGGAGGACCATACTCCTCAGTGAATTTCATAAAAATACAAATAGCCAAACATTAAAAACGTTATCCTTTTTAGATAAAACTCTAAATATATTCACATGTCACCAAATAATTGATTAAAACAATGTTTTGCAATGAAGGTCTACAGTAGCTTCACCAGCACTCAGTAGGGTAGCACCATGGTGTAGCCAAAGGACAGCTAGCTTTTGTCCTCCTCTGGGTACATTAACTTCAGGACAAACCTAGGAGGCTCATGGTTCTCAGTCCTTTCCATAAACATACACAGTAATTATGACAGCTTCCGGAGGACGTCCTCCAACCTATCAGAGCTCTTGCAGCTTGAAGTGACATGTTGTCCACCCAATCAAAATATCAGAGAATGAATCTAGAACTGAAAGCATAAGCTACAGCTAGCACTGCAGTGCATAAAATGTGGTGAGTAGTTGACTTAAAGAGGTAGAAATACAGTAGTTGAACAGTTTTGAACAAATTTATTTATTTTCAAATTAGGGAGAAGCGCGCGAGAGAGAGCTAGCTATATTTGGTTGCACATTTCTTTTACTTTCACCTTCACTTAGCTAGAGAATGCAGCTAGCTAGTTTAGACTACTTGAACATCCGGCTCAAACAGAGAGGGATGTTATGTTAGCTAGCTGCCTATGGCTATCCAACACTGGAACTCTTCCAAGTCAAGGTAAGCTTTTGGTTTTATAAATGTATTGCCACTGGGGCCCACCGGTGTAACTGCTAAACTGCTTTCTGGCTGTACTGCATGACTGTAGCTAGCAGGTTTACTAACGTGTTAGTTCTAGTAATTGACTATGACGTGACAACGATGTAGCTGTGTGTTGCAGTTATAGCGGTCATGATATGAAGGATTGGCTTGGAAAGGTTATTTTGCCTGGTCACAGACAGCTGATGTGTTGTGCGCTGAAGTCCACAAGCGATGGAAAAATGTGAGAGGAGGAGAGCGTGTAGATAGTTGCGAGAAGATTTATATATACAACAAGCAAATTGATCACGCTGCTATGAAAGTGAACTGTGTTTGTGTGTGATCATTCTGAAAATTCAGAAAAAAAAGATTTTTTTTTCTTTTTCTGACGTTTCTTAAATGGAATCAAACAGAATGAAACAGGTATAAAAATACCTGAATTTGTTCAATAGAAAATCACATTTGCAACTGTTTCTCCCTAGATTCTCATTTCTCGCCTAGCAGGCGAGAGTGTGCAAGGCAGTATTGAATGTGTGACTGTCTGTCACCTTGATTACTCAAAATGATCTACGTAGGTAAACTTTCATTCATAGGCTAGGTTGTAGCAACCTCATGATGGGTACAGGGAAAACTTCAGTATCATCTAGTGGCCTAAACCTATTGATGTTACATTGAACTGGGTGAATGGAATATGAATGACTGTCATCATGCTGTAATAGAAATAAGGCCATGCTCATAAAAACATTTAATAATCCTCCCTCTTCTTAATCAGCACCGAACGCCACTGGTGTGTTAGCTCCTACATGGTCATGGTAACTGACCCACAAAGGGAGCAGGAGCTCATCTCAGAGTGTGTCAGGGTCAGCGGAGCTGTCACAGCTTATTTTCAAAGTTTGACCCCTCACGCTGGGCAGCCATCTAAGCAGGGTTCTGTCCCTCAGCTCTCTCAGTGTGTGTGTGCGTTTGTGTGTGTGTTTGTGTGTGTGTGTGCGTGTCAGATATAGAGGGAGGCATAACCTTTTGTTCAAAATCATCGGGAGAAAGAGGAAACCAAGTCTTTCTAGATTGTGTCACAATGAACTGAATCTGACAGCTTTGAGGTTGGAACATTTACAGCGGAGGTCGTTATCAACGCTTCATTTGTTTTCCAGAATTGTATTTTCCCTTGTTCTCTAGATCACACAGAGAGAAATCAATTAAATAATTCAAATGATAGAAAAGGTCAAGCTTGTTTTTGCTTTCAAAAACATTCTATTGTGCCCTTTTCAATGTCTAGAAATTATTTATGCATTTGTTCAAGTGGCAAAAAAATATGTTTGGATGCACTTACACAACCCACTAATTTAACGTCGACTATGGTACTAAAGCTGTTAATATTGCTCTCAGTACTGCTGGTTCAGGAGTTGTACATCACATCTGAGGAGGTTGTCTGTTGTATCTGTTTTTATGCTTGTGTAAGTGTATCCTGGGATGTTGACACTAACATACTGGTGTCCTGTGAAGTAGTTTGAAAGTACGTAGTAGCTATAGAGACTGTATTCCACAGTTGATGGTTATTTCTTCATGACCAGACTTTTTTTTCTGAGATCATTGTACTCTGGAAATAAGTTTAAATTGCACACGTTTAGACTGTAACATTAGGTGTCTGCCTAATTTGTGTCCTTCACTGCATGTTCAAAATGACTGCCTCAAGCTATTTATTCTCCTTTAAGCTAAGAAGCTGACAATTTACAAACTACCTGATGATGATAGCCTATCTGCTGAAATACCATATAGACAGATTGTACATTCCAATCACATCGCTGCATAGATCTCCATACATCAGCTCTTTGTGCCCAGGTATTTTACCGGCATGATATTTTATTTCCCTCATTACAGGTGATGCTTTCAGTTCTGGGAAAAACAACTAAAAACCAACCAACACATATCTCAGATAATGCAGACAAGAGCGAGATTGCTCTGCAATTCAGCTGTTTGTTATTACCATAATATAAAATAATATAAGCCCTGGCAGGTAAACAGGAGATAACAACCTGCTTCTACTTGCCTTTGCCCATCTCTGGTAGAGAACACGTCACCCTGTTGCTAATTCTAGTTTTACAAATTGTTACTCGGCTTATGTCGCCAGCTATTGTCAGCAGAAAACATGAGAAAACTATCTATTTTATGAAGAAGGGACGGAGGGAATTGTGAGGCCAAGACTAGAGAGATCCATCCTCTAGTGAGAGAGAGAGAGAGAGAGAGAGAGGTTCTGCTGATCTCAATCCTGCCTGTACTGTTTGTAAGTCACCTTTTCTTCCCCCATTCCATGGTACTCGCCTGGTCTGCAACTGACAAAGTGAGCCAGGAGGACACGATGTGAGCCAGGAGGACACGATGTGAGCCAGGAGGACACGATGTGAGCCAGGAGGACACGATGTGAGCCAGGAGGACACGATGTGAGCCAGGAGGACACGATGTGAGCCGGGAGGATCCTGAAAGAATGTCCCCAAAGAAGGCAGTCAACACAGGCAAAACCTATCCCAAGACGTAGTCTGTCTCTCTCATTCCCTCTCTCTTTCTCTCTCTTCCCCTCTATCCCTGGCTCTCTTGTGTGGTACAGTGTGATTGAACACCATCTCTGCTGTCAGGGAAATGGTGCTGGAATTTCTGAGTACAGAAAGTCCCAGTGGAGGGTGCCTATTTAAGAATAGAGTCTTGTACTGGATGTGACTGTCCCTGTGGCAGACTGGAACCGGAATACCACACAGAGGTATATGGAGTGACTCTCTCTCTCAAACTAGACCCAGATTGCTGGCCTCCTTATTAAATCCATCAGCAAACTGTCCTGTGGTTCCTTGGATGGTACTTATAGGCAACACGTCTAATCATTCTGCTGGCCTCGGATTTGCACACTGGGGGCAGTGCAGCATAGCAATGGACTCCATTTCTCTCTCTCTCCTTCTCCCACTCCATCTTCTGGCTTCCTCCCTCCTTCCCAGCTCACAAGCACACTCCTAGACCTCCTAGTGCTAAGTCACCACCCTGCCATGACACTAAGCTGTTTCTTAACCCTGGAAAGAAGGTCTTAGCACACCACAAGCCTCTATTTCATTTGCTGCTGTCTGTTAACGGTCTGCCTATTCTGAACCTAAACCCGCTTTTCACGGAACACGAGCTTTGATACCAAATTCCTAATAGCTTCATAATTAAATGTCAACACAATGTCATGTTTGGTTTTTGAGATTTTGGAATAAATCTCATTGCTTCTTTAAAAGAGAACCCCCCCCCCATCACATTTCACAATACAAATCATCCCAAAATGACATTGGCCAATTTTGTCTCCATTTCATTGCATCATTCTGCATTCTAAGTAGTTATATGTAAATAATGCATGTGTTAAACCCCTTGTAAATGCATGGATTATGACACAATAATCCAATTGTAATTAATAGATTTAGCTATTTCAACCACAAGCTAAAACAAGTTATTATTATTTTTTTCCATATGCTTTCAAACTCCCTCCTTTGCTCATCATATGACTTGCTCACACAGCTCCTGCTGTGGTCTACCTTCCTGTTGTCTGTGGTCAAACATGGTGGCTAAGAAGATAGAAGATATACCATGTGTCCTTCCTATATCTTAACTCTTCACTCGCTCTTTCTTCATTGACGGCACATGCTGTAAGGACATTAACCTTTGCCAGGTCACGTCTCCACAGGAGATTGATATTGATGTCCTCCATTGGGGTGTGACGTTGTAAGCCAACCTTTGTTTCCTTGTTTGTGCTTTGTGTACCATCGAGGCTAGCGTCATAAGTCACCTCAGTTGCCCATGACCCCTGCTGATTTCCGTGTCATGCTAGATTAAGCCTAATCCAATCCAGCCTGACGTTTCCCAAAGGATATTTCTGGTAGTAAACATATGAATAAATAATCAGAAGCTGTCTCTAGAAAGCTTTGGCTCTTGGTCCCAGTGGTTGGCAATGGATAGGTCTTCAAAGGGGTCATTTGACAAAATGTTATTTTCAAGAATATCAGATAAGGTGGGTTTATGCTGGGTCAATAGACAATTTTTAGTAGGTTTTTGCCTTCAGAGTAAATGGCATTGTTTTTGTTTTTTTACATTGATCATTGATAATAGGTTATGGCTTTTGTTACAATTTGATTAGAGTAATTAGATCATTGAGTTACCGTTTAATTAAAGCTATTGCATTTTAATCAGTTGTTGTCTGTGTAGTTAATTGTAGTGCATCATGTATCTTTATGCTTGCATCATAGGCCTTTAGCAGACGCAAACAAGTATAAAGTAAGTAAGCGATCAATTCAGAGACGTAATTTTCTCTTCATATTTTTTTATTACCTTCATTTAACTAGGCAAGTCAGTTAAGAACAAATTCTTATTTTCAATGACAGCCTAGGAACAGTGAGTTAACTGTCTTGTTCAGGAGCAGCACAACAGATTTTTACCTTGTCAGCTCGGGGATTCGATCTTTCAACCTTCATGGTTATTAGTCCAATGCTCTAACCACTAGGCTACCTGCTGCCTAGTGTATCTGACTGCTTCATCCGATTAAATGGACGGAATCTCTT
Organism: Oncorhynchus masou masou; assembly: GCF_036934945.1. Taxonomy (NCBI): domain Eukaryota; kingdom Metazoa; phylum Chordata; class Actinopteri; order Salmoniformes; family Salmonidae; genus Oncorhynchus; species Oncorhynchus masou. The sequence goes on along the minus strand of NC_088224.1, from coordinate 72,747,450 downwards.
CAAGTCGGATTCCGGTCAGGGAGGAAAGGAAAATGATTAGTTTGGAAACTATTCTTCCAAACCAGGCAATGATCCACTTCCATGTAAGCAGTGTTTACTGGAGTTCATTACAATTCACCAATGGCATTACTGTTCTTAAGTATACTCCAAAGACCACCTACCTACCATTCAGAATGACATACACCAATATGCACTCCAACCCCCACCCCCGCCTTCTCTCCCTCTCTGAGACTTGGCTCTTGGATCTCATTCCTAGGGGATGAATTTATCCAGATTGAAGCACTCTTGGCAAAAGGGCATTATCCCGGATTACGTGTCTGCTGGGCGTAATGTTAAGTAATTCAACCAGATGCTGTTGTTATCATGAGGTCACCTGTGGAGTGAGGGTTAGCACCAACCCACACTCCTCTGTCCCACCCTCTCCCCTATTCCCCCTCTTTCCTTGAAGACATAGGGCAGCACCCTACTTGGCCTGTCTGCCTTTCATAAGGAGTGTTAGGATTCAGGGAGATGGCAGAAGGGGGAAGACGGGCACACTGGGCAGCAGCTGCCTTCTCTGAGCACAGTCGGGATTTTTTGGACAGATTAAAGAGGGGATTAATGGGTTCTAAATTGCAGCCTAATGCACAGGAAACAACAGGCGATGTTATTCCCTCTCAGTGGGAGCCGAGTGCAGCGGCTTGGCAGGGAGGTCAACAGAGCCAGAGTAAGGCGGGTCGTACACCACGCTTCTGTTCCGGCAGTGTTTTTCTGTCACAGCTGGAAAAAAGTAGCTACCAGTCCCTACCTCCTTGTTCCTGTGCAGAGGGTTGCCAGGCGAAGAAAAGGGGTGGGAAGGAGGTAGTATAGTGGAAGTAATGCTATGACTTTGAGTGTACCTTGGTAATCAGTTGCTTATAAGGATCTGACCCTTTTTTTAAATTTTGACCTAAAATGACATGTAGGAGAAAATAACGCATTAGATCTGGTAAAAGATAATACAAACAAAAAAACGTGCGTTTTCAAAAAAAAATTTCTCCATCATATTTGAAATGCAAGAGAAAGCCCATAATATAATATTGCAGTTTAGGCACTATTTAGATTTTGGCCACTAGATGGCAGCAGTGTGCGTGCAAAGTTTCAGATTGATCCAGTGAAGTATTGCAATACTGGACAATATTTTGTATCAAGTCTGCCCAAATGTGCCGAATTGGTCAGTTGATATATTTTCAAGAACATAACTATAGAGAACATACATTTTGTATTACCATATCATTTTTGTAAGTTTCCACACTCCCAGGAATATCATACATGATGGTTCATTAGCTTATACACTAACTTTCACACATCTAGATGGCCGGGCGGGGTGGGTGGGGAGCCAGAAACAGCAGGGGTTCAAACTGTAGAAGCCAGTTCCTACATTTGAACATAAAAATAGATTTTATCAAACAAAACTATTCCACATTTTATCTCTGGGACTCTCAGGATGACAAATCAAAGCAAGACTACTGAATGTAAGTACATTATTTACATTCAGAGGTGAATGTATCAAACCAGTTGCCATGATAAAAGTGTTTTGTTGTTGTGCACTCACCTCAAACAATAGCATGGTATTTTTTCACTGTAATAGCTACTGTAAATTGGACAGTGCAGTTAGATTAACAAGAATTGAAGCTATCTGCCCATATAAGACATGTCTATGTTCTGGAAAGTTTGCTGTTACTTACAATGTCATGCTAATCACATTAGCACACATTAGCACACCCATCCCTGTATAGGGACACCGATCCCGAATAGGTTATTAACTTGATTTCCTCCCCTTTAGTAAAGAGACATTTCTTTCAATTATATAGTTTAGGATGTATCGTATCAAAAATGTGTGCAGATATGATCAGCTTGACACTATACACTGCATTTTAGGATTCAGAGCACTGTTTCTATTGATTTATAAATGGCACATAATGGTGCCATTCAATCCACTTTGTAGAGTTCAAAAATGATAGTTCTAATGTGTTATAGTTGTCTTTTCTGTTCTTGAGAACTCCTGATTTTGCCTCAAAATAACAATCCACATATGTATTTTCACGCCTCGGCTCCATTCGCTGCCCATTTCTATTTTAGAGTGGGAAAAAAGCTGCTCCCCACATCGATATTGTTATCAGGGCAGATCGGGAGTCATTACCTTGGGTAAATTGCATGCCATCCTATTCGCTGCCTACTGCTGCCAATATAATGTTGTGTATCCTGGAAGCGGCTGAAGCATTTGTGAATAAGCCACCTAGCAAATACATTGACAGGATTGTTACAGGCCATGTTGGAGGGAGGATGGAAGATGCATTTGGTGTTTCGGCACAGGAGGCACTTGAGGAATTGGGTTTCTGATCTGATAACAGCTTCAGAGTGTTTTGTGGGAAGTTTCTGGGACAACCCAATATTACACCTGGATGAACTCTGCTGTCTCTACCTCCCTCTCTCCCGCCTTCCATTTCTCTCTCTCTGTTCTCCCTCTCTCATGCCAGTGTTACCTACCAGAGATGGAAATGTCTTTTAAATTGGCCGATGCAAGTTAGCCGTATGTGTTTGATCTGTGTGTATCGGTATGCTTGTTAGCGCATGTGTGTGTATGTGTGTCGGAGTTGCAGGTGTACGGTTGTGCAACGCCAATTACGCCTGCAAGCCTTGTGCGGCAATGTATACTGAACAAAAATATAAATGCAACATGTAAAATTTTTGTCCCATGTTTCATGAGCTGAAACAAAAGATCCCAGAAATGTTGCATACGCACTAAAAGCTTATTTCTATCATATTTTGTTCACAAATTAGTTTACATCCCTGTTAGTGAGCACTTATCTTTGCCAGGAAGCTGATTAAACAGCATGATCATTACACAGGTGCACATTGTGCTGGGGACAATAAAAGGTCACTCTAAAATGTGCAGTTTTGTCACACGACACATTGCCATAGATGTTTCAAGTTTTGATGGAGCGTGCAATTGGCATGCTGACTGCAGGAATGTCCACCAGAGCTGTTGCCAGAGAATTGAATGTTCATTACACTACCATAAGCCGCCTCCAACATTGATTTAGAGCATTTGAAACCAGCCTCAGAACCGCAGACCGTGTGTAACCACACCAGCCCAGGACCTCCACATCCAACTTCTTCACCTATGGGATTGTCTGAGACCAGCCATCCGGACAGCTGATGAAACTGATAATTATTTCTGTCTGCAAAAAAGCTATTTTGTGAGAAAAACTAATTCTTATTGGCTGGGCCTGGCTCCCCAGTGGGAAGACCTATGGTCTCCCAGGCCCAACCATGGCTGTGCCCCTGCCCAGTCATATGAAATCCATAGACTAGGGCCTAATTAATTCATTTCAATTGACTGATGTACTTTACTGTAACTTCGCTGAAACTGTTCAATGTTACGTTTATATTTTTGTTCAGTATACATGCAAATTTGCCTATTGACTTGTATATGGGGAATCAGGAAAGAACGGAGCGCCTTGCAAACTCAACTGTGGTTAAATATGTGTGTGCTTCCCTGCCAGTACAACACACATGCATCTATCTGGAAACAACAGAACAGCGGCAATATATAGCTTGCTTCTCCCAGTGATGCCTTGCGGCGGACAGCATTGACAGCAGGTGATGGCTTCCGATAGAACATGGGGGTCATGGGGGTCTGGATATGGTTAACAGATAGAGCCCTTCTGTAATGTTCCCCTGGCACTATTGGCTCATTGGAGTATGCCCAACTCATTCCTGCTCAGTCAGGGTCAATTCAACTGGATTATACTTTTTTAAACTAGAGGCCGCTGGGAACAGAATTGTCTGTGGGAACCAGGCATACAGTAATTGTTAAGGAAGGCTCTATTCTTTGAGCAACTATTTAATCCAGCACTGATCAAGAAAAATGTTTTATTCAGCAAAGCACATCAGACACAACAGCTTTCACTGAACTTTTTCTTCATTCTGAACTTTTTAAATCTGGGGTCTATGTAAGCTTTGTCAATCAGGAGGCCTAATAGTGTCAGGCCTCATCCCCTTCATCAGTCTGTTGATGTGGATAGTATTTCACTAGCTGCCAAATGGGGGGTTGAGCCACCTGCTTGTCCTACTAAGACAATTAGGCAATTGAGGGAGAGGCCATTCAGTAGTCATGATCAGAAGGCTGGTATTAGAGTTCGACAGAGCCGCCCATCTACCATCTCCAACTAACGGTGGCATGATGCCAGTTTTCTTCCAGCCTAATTAGCATGTTTGTTGAAGGAAATGTAGGAGCGTTTGACACCAGGCTTAGGAAACGATGGAGCGCTTGGTTGGTGCTTAGACAGAAATATCCCATTGGCCCCCAGACAAGCCTCTACTGTAAGGCCTGTGGCTCTGTGTCATTGTGGAGTTGCTTACCATCCCACTCCGTCCTCATCAGTTCTTTCCTCGAGTTACCAAAGAGCAATCTGCCAATGCACATGCCTCCCTTTCACAATATGTCCTTTGGTGGGAGCTACTGAGTAGAACACTGCTGCTTGAATATTGTGGTTGGGGGATGATCTTCTGAAGTATATATCCAAGTTTGAATCCATCTCACACTGAACATGAATATAGAAATTGCTTGTATTCACTGAGTCCTCTCCACATGGAACAAAGAGGTCTATTTTTACATAATTACCGGTTTTCAGACTCAGGATCAGCTATAAGTAATCAAAACATTATGTCTCAGCCCCATCCTATACTTTATATGATTTGTCTCTCTTCATCTTCCCCTTAGTCCTTAGTTTATCGCCATGCCACTTTAAGGGGGTTTCAGAAATGAGTAAGTGTAAACATTGTAAATTAGACATTGTAAACATTGTGAAAGTGTAAACATTGAAAATTAAACTGTAATTATTTGGAGTTGGTATTTATATTTCTTAGAGGATTTGTAGCTTCAAGAGCACTTTTCACACCACTCTCTTTTTGTATTTGGAGCTGGAGTCCAAGTGCAATTTAATATTGTGTAGATAATTTTTTGCCAGGCCCAGGCAAAAAAAATGGTTCATTCACGATCGGGCAGTTAAATGATTTGCTACCCTTTCAAATCTGTTGGCAGGGGTTTCAATCTGGCAGGCCTCCCGGGTGAATTGACAGTGGTCATTGCTCAATCCCTAGGGGACATTAGTGCAAATCACAGAGGCACACCGGAGTCATCGCAGTTCGCCCCTTTCCCTTGGCCAGCACCCAATGCTAAATAGCAGTGCTCACTCTGGCTAACAATATTGGGCAAGGAGACTACCCTTAAACCTGATTTAATTATAACGCCCCATAACAGGCCTGGCTCTAACACTGAGCGAGACCAAACAAAACATTGAAGGAGGAAGACCTAAGCATAGGCAGGGAGAAGGGTCGTCCATTATTATTATTATTATTATTATTTTTTTTACTATTTTTTTTTTTTTTTTAGGGGGTAGATCAGCTTTAATATTGTAGATAGATTGTAGCTTCCATCAATGTAATTGTCTGCATCACCCTCAATCCCCCATATATTTTTTTGCAAATGTATGTATGTATGTATGTATATATATATATATATATATATATATATACATATACATATATGAATCTTTAAAAAAATATATATTTCCTTTATTACCCTCCAACCCTACCAGGGTAGTCCATTATTTCCTGTGTAAGGGGAAGTGGAGGGACACAGAGGATGCTCCGGCAGGCCGATGATAAACAGACTCTATGTCAGAGATTGGATTAGAGGGATAGAGAAAACTTAAAAGCAGAGTGCAGTTTATTGTAGCCTTATCTAAAGTGATAATGTTACCACAGACGGATGAGTGCAATGACGGATGAGTGGATGGTAGCTCTTATACAAGATATAACAATGGGCCAGATAGCTTGGTGGATATGCAACAACTGCACTTCTGAAAGAACAGGAAGGGCTAGCATTCAAACAGCAGGGAATAGCTCCTCCGAAATTCACCATCAATTGCAAGACCTCTAGTTGGACCGCGGTGTGATCATTAAACCAGGTGTAGACTTTGCTCAGAAGGGCACAGATAGAATCATGGTATGTTGCTGCCATTTGAAGGCTATTTTAGCTAAGATATGGCCAAGACATTTCGAGAGTCGGAGAAGTTTTTTTTACAATGGAGAAGTTATTCTCAGGTATGTGTAAGGTGGAAGTATGTATTTCTGCTCTAGTTGGGGGTTTCTATGTTTGAAATGAGTGTTTGACAAAGTTGTGTGTCTGAGAGGATCACTCTCAGGGAGGGTGTAGATTGCTGTTGATGCTCACAGAAAGCTGAAAAAATAACAATAATAATAATAACAAGAAAGAGGCATCTTAGGATCCCCGGTAGAACAGTAAGGTAACGTTTGGAGGTATTTAGGTAAGCCAACTGTTCTAGTTTTCCACAATGACTCCTGGGGATTAACTCTCCCTTCTGAAGTCTATGTTATCTAATTGTTGGTCTGATTAAGAACATAAGAATACAATACCTCCCAAGGTAAACAAAGCTATCTCCTGTTTGGCAGAGGGAGAGAAAAAAACTCAAAGGGAAAGGGGGGTTGTTGTCACAAGTTAAACGTATCTGAAGCTTGCAGTCCTAATCCGGGCTAGGGATGTGCATGTGGTTTTTGTGTGACTGAGAGCAAATGAGATTATTCTCCTCTTTCGTTGGATGCTAATTGTATTACTAAACATTGTTTGCGTATCTGACTCAGCATCGTGACTCTCACGTTGGGTTTCTGTGATGTTGGACACAATTTTGCTCACAGTTGAGGAGTAAGAAAATAAAAAATCTGACTGGGAAAAAACTTGTTGAATCAACGTTGTTTCCACATTTCAGCAACAACAACAAAAATATATGTGATTACCTTGAATCAACTTGGAAAACCGATTGGATTAGAGAAAATGAATCAAGGAAATGTAGATTTATTTTTCACTAGACGTTGAACTGACATCTGTGCCCAGTGGGATGCATTTTGAAATACCCTTGCATGACTTTTGAATAATGGTGCAGGGTGGTGCATGCCCCCAGGCCAATTCTGTGTGACACTGGCAAGGCAGGACATAAAAAACGCAGAAGGGCATCTAAAGCTGATCATGGCAGTGCACTGTGGCATGTTCAGAGGTGTCACAAATCCCCCACTCACCTCCTCCGAGTGTCCTTAAACTTCTCCAGGTCTTTGTGTTCATGGGGACCAGCCTGAATTATTAACAGTCTTTCATTAAAAGGCACTTTTCAGGGCTGCAGCCAGAGAAACTCGGGCTTGTTTGACGAACTCGTTTGGATTAAGGGAGACACAGCGCCGTGGTGGAGATTTACGACGGAAAAAGTTGGATGTCCCGCAGCCCAGAGAGTCTCTTCCAGATGGGCCTGTTCCACACAGAGTGGGGAGTTAATGGCTTGGAGTCTGCCGTCACTCCTCCTCTACTGCTGCTCTCTAACTGACAAATGTGATCTTGTCCCCCTATTTTCTCTTTTCTTCCATGGCAGCCTATTACCTAGGATCGTTTCAACCCAAATCCTTTCTGTTATTTTTAAGGAACCATAGGTATTCATAGTGTGTTCATATTCATACTGAATTCCCTACTGAAAACATACTTTGTTTTCATGAGCCAAAGTACCAGAACAACACTAATGAGCAGTGCCTGTGTGGGCCCTGGCATCATTGTAGTATGAACTGTAATTATTCTCCCAAAAGCAGCCATCATTGCTTCAACTCTGCTGTGCATCTCTTGATCACCTCCATATTGGGAGAAAATGGGGAATGAACAACCCGAAAATACAAGTAACTTTCAGTGCCTCGGCAGCTCTTTGAAGGCTGACAAACAAGTGTCTTTCATGTTAAAACCAGCAGACGTGTGGTACAGAAAGAGAATAACACAGACAGATATCAGTATCCAGGGTTAGGAGATCAGAGATCAGTATCCAGGGGTAGGAGATCAGAGATCAGTATCCAGGGGTAGGAGATCAGAGATCAGTATCCAGGGGTAGGAGATCAGAGATCAGTATCCAGGGGTAGGAGATCAGAGATCAGTATCCATTGGTAGGAGATCAGAGATCAGTATCCAGGGTTAGGAGATCAGAGATCAGTATCCAGGGTTAGGAGATCAGAGATCAGTATCCAGGGGTAGGAGATCAGAGATCAGTATCCAGGGGTAGGAGATCAGAGATCAGTATCCAGGGTTAGGAGATCAGAGATCAGTATCCAGGGGTAGGAGATCAGAGATCAGTATCCAGGGGTAGGATATCAGAGATCAGTATCCAGGGGTAGGAGATCAGAGATCAGTATCCAGGGGTAGGAGATCAGAGATCAGTATCCAGGGGTAGGAGATCAGAAAGGGAAGATTTTGCGGTCTCTCTTTATGTGCCTGTACACAAGGCCTCCTCAGGAAATGGCATCTACTTCATAGTTTCTCCTCACATTTATTCTAACCCGTCTCTCTCTAGCAAAGAAAGATGAAAAAAGGGAGAAACCAAACCCCATCAAAAGGCTCGAGCCCAATTAGGGTGCAAAGTGAACTGACCATTTACTAAACTGGAAAGTCACCCTGATGCTTTCCCCAGTTAATGAGGTGGGATGATGAATTGGAACATGTAACTGATGCTCTGATTTCATCAGCCACAGCAGGTAACAGGCAAAGGGTATCAGAGACATAGAGCGAGTATACACTTGATCTGTCTCTGTATTGTTGTGAAATGAGGAGGGTGTTAAACCAAAGGAGACATTGTGTGTTTCACATCCTGGATTTCTTGGGGCAACTGTGTCAACAAGGTTTAGAGATGGTTACACATAATATTTTTCCCCGTCCACAACACACACACATACACACACACAAGCACGCATACACCTCTGTGAGAGAGAGTGGGCTGTTGCTTCAAGAATCTGTTATCTCTGCATTAATGATGGAGCGGGAGCTGTGGTGGCCCTCACCGAGACATGAACCAGATTTTAACCTGGGCTCCCATGGGTTGAGGGCTGCATGTCTGCAAACATGTCACCACTCTATCACTGCTGGGAGGGGGCTGTATGTCATCATTGTAATACCCCCCCCCCCGCCCCATCTCTAAAAGTTTGGCAGCTTTCAATGGAAGAGGAAGGAGGGTGGAGGGGGTTGGATGTGGAGGCTGTTTGCTTGGCTGAGATGGCTTGCCGCAACAGTTAGACCGACAGCTCTAATCAATTACAGGGACAGACCGCTGTGAACAAACAGCCTAATGGAAATAAAGTGGAAATTATCAACCCAGGAATGAGAGGAAAGAAGGGGGAGAGAGGATGAAAAAGATGCAGGCTCAGACTTGGTCGTTACAAAGGCAAATTGCCACTTTGAGAAAGGAAAATATGTTTTCATTTACATCATTATTTATAATGAAAATGGAGAAAGAAAGATAATCCATCCGCAGACCATCAAATGCCCCTTTCTGACTTCTTGTTCTCTAACAGCATCAGCACCTCAGATCCCCATCCCCTCCTCCATCTTCCCTCCCTCCCTCCAACACACACACACACACACACACACACACACACACACACACACACACACACACACACACACACACACACACACACACACACACACACACACCATGTTGCTCTGAGGAAGCCACGCTCCACTAATACAGCTCGGCTGGAGAAAGCCTGTGAGCATATGTCATTAAAATGCTTAGACATGTGGAAGGGAGTGTCGAGAGATGGAGAGGAAAGGAGAAACATCTGGGGAAGAGTTTGTCAGGTGCAATCAGCATGATATCTACCCACCTATAGACCCCTGCCAGACAGGTAGGTCAAGGGGGAGCCAAAATAGGACACCCCACCATTCTCCTCGGCTTCTCAGAGAGAGAGAGAGAGAGAGAGAGGTGTGTGACTCATATGAGAGAGACAGATGTTTGTGTGAGAAAACAGAATGTGATGAAGGACGGTGAAGGGGAAGAGAAGAGTATTTCTTCTTAAGACAGCATGAGATGTAGAGGATTCAAGGAAATCTCAGATGGCTCCGTCTTCAAGAATATGAACTGACAGGTGGGGGTGTTGTTTCACCTAATTTTATAAGAAAAGGGCTTGGGGCAAAGCCGAATGAAGATGTATCAGAGATTTCAGACTAACTCAGAGTGGAGACAGAGGTCAAACGGCTGAGCTGGTGTAACAAGAGAACAAGTCAGGTGAAGCCGATTAACAGAAGACTGAATTTCAAATAAGCTCTATTGGCCTCAGCCGTCAAATTTAAATTTGAGACCTTGTCGTCTGCTTTTCAAAGTGCGCCCATGCTGTTAGAGAGAATAGCCAGCCTTTTAACGGCAGGGATTGTGACGTTGTATCAGGTCAGGCAGGTGGAAGACAAAAAAAGTAAGAAGACAAATGATGAAGAAGCAGAAACGGTTTGTTCCTAAAGGGCCAGGGAAAGTTTCAGTGTTGTGCAGTTTCTCAGTAAGTGTTGCAAGGGCTAAAGACACCACCGGGACAATGTTGTGTTACTGAATTAAATTGCTGAGGAACTGACCCTGTGGGGAGGCTTGCAACAGTCCGCTGAAGTTCTGCCCAGTTCCCTTCTTTAACCAGACTGTGCGGCTCTGGTCCAAGGTTAACCAACGCTGCTCTCTGTCCTGCTGCTTTTATTATGAGTCTGAAAAAGACTGATGTAACAGAGGTCAGGCTCAATGAGACACAGCAGTGAAAGTTGATTTGAGTGTCACCCAATAACAAATGGTTGAATAGCTGCATTCCACAAAGACTGCTAGTGTACAGTTTGTGCATGCAAGCTGTTTTCATAAGCACGTTAAGTGAAAGCAGGGCAGGAACAGAGGGAGAATGATGTTTGGTTACGTGTGTGTGTGTGTGCATGTGTATGTGTGTGTGATGGAACCACAGAGGCTGTGTGGAGGCGCTGTACTGCAAAAGGTGCCAGAGTGTGTTTGTCATGGACAGCGTAATGTCGAGGAGAAAGGGGACGGCAGAGAGAGACTTTCCCGAGGCACACAGAGTCTGTCAGACTGATTAAGTCATACGGGCTGAGTGAGAGCTGGGAAATTGAATCAGTGCATGCTGGGGTAGTATGTCATGAGGAAGAAAATAAATAAATAAATAAATACAAACATAAAAGTATTAACATGATGGTACATCAGATATGCACTTATACCTGTTCCCAGAGGCCCTGGTGCACCAGTGTGCTCTCATTCCCCCTCCTCAGGCAATGTAAAGCAGGTCAAGACATCTTAAAGTTCAGCGAACGCAACATGACAGGACAACTCCAACATACGGCCTGTGTGACAGCTAGTGTTGTGGAGAGATGACTGATGCTGGCCTGTGTCTTGTAGTAGGGGGAGGAATATGAAAGTCTGCTGGTGAGATACGGACTTATCTATTTTAGCTTCAACTCACAGCTAAGAGACATGATAAAAAACCGGATGTGAACCACAAGAGAGTTTCACGTAGGAAGTACAAGTACAAGATTCACTTTTTAAAATTCTAAGTATGAGAGAGGCATATAGTTTCAAAGCTATCCACCCAGTCCGTCTCTAGGCTGAGGCTGTCTATCACGTTATGGGGTGTGGTAAAGGAGTGAAGACATCTGATGGAACACCGGTCTCCACTGCCACTGGCACTCTCACCCTCCATACGAACACGCTCCCTCTACACCTCTCTAAACAGGCTCCCTCTCCACCTCTCTAAACACGCTCCCTCTCCACCTCTCTAAACACGCTCCCTCTCCACCTCTCTAAACACGCTCCCTCTCCACCTCTCTAAACACGCTCCCTCTCCACCTCTCCAAACACGCTCCCTCTCCACCGCTCTAAAAACACGCTCCCTCTCCACCTCTCTAAACACGCTCCCTCTCCACCTCTCTAAACACGCTCCCTCTCCACCTCTCTAAACACGCTCCCTCTCCACCACTCTAAACACGCTCCCTCTCCACCGCTCTAAACACGCTCCCTCTCCACCTATCTAAACACGCTCCCTCTCCACCTCTTTAAACACGCTCCCTCTCCACCTCTCTAAACACGCTCCCTCTCCACCGCTCTAAACACGCTCCCTCTCCACCTCTCTAAACACGCTCCCTCTCCACCACTCTAAACACGCTCCCTCTCCACCTCTCTAAACACGCTCCCTCTCCACCTCTCTAAACACGCTCCCTCTCCACCTCTTTAAACACGCTCCCTCTCCACGTCTCTAAACTCGCTCCCTCTCCACCTCTCTAAACACGCTCCCTCTCCACCTCTCTAAACACGCTCCCTCTCAACCACTCTAAACACGCTCCCTCTCCACCACTCTAAACACGCTCCCTCTCCACCTCTCTAAACACGCTCCCTCTCCACCGCTCTAAACACGCTCCCTCTACACCTCTCTGAACACGCTCCCTCTCCACCTCTCTAAACACGCTCCCTCTCCACCGCTCTAAACACGCTCCCTCTCCATCTCTCTAAACACGCTCCCTCTCCACCTCTCCGAACACGCTCCCTCTCCACCTCTCTAAACACGCTCCCTCTCCACCACTCTAAACACACTCCCTCTCCACCTCTCTAAACACACTCCCTCTCCACCTCTCTAAACACGCTCCCTCTCCACCTCTCTGAACACACTCCCTCTCCACCTCTCTAAACACGCTCCCTCTCCACCACTCTAAACACGCTCCCTCTCCACTGCTCTAAACACGCTCCCTCTCCACCTCTCTAAACACGCTCCCTCTCCACCTCTTTAAACACGCTCCCTCTCCACCTCTCTAAACACGCTCCCTCTCCACCTCTCTAAACACGCTCCTTTACCACCGCTCTAAACACGCTCCCTCTCCACCTCTCTAAACACGCTCCCTCTCCACCACTCTAAACACACTCCCTCTCCACCTCTCTAAACACACTCCCTCTCCACCTCTCTAAACACGCTCCCTCTCCACCTCTCTGAACACACTCCCTCTCCACCTCTCTAAACACGCTCCCTCTCCACCACTCTAAACACGCTCCCTCTCCACTGCTCTAAACACGCTCCCTCTCCACCTCTCTAAACACGCTCCCTCTCCACCTCTTTAAACACGCTCCCTCTCCACCTCTCTAAACACGCTCCCTCTCCACCTCTCTAAACACGCTCCCTCTCCACCTCTCTGAACCTCTCTATCTATCTATCTATCTATCTATCTATCTATCTATCTATCTATCTATCTATCTATCTATCTATCTTTCTTGTTCTCTTTCTCTCCATCTTTCCATCCCTATCTTACTCGCGCAATGTTGGAACACAGCATGCTGGTCAGCGGAGGATTACACAAGGGGAGCATCATTAACGCCACAGACAAACCTCCCAGCAGTGAAGCCAGGATGAGCTAGTGAACGAGGGACAGAAAGACGTGGAGATGTGAAAGGGCCTCTTGCCTCTGCCTCCCTCCCATGACTAGCCTACCTCCCCCACACTACAGCACATGGGAAACACTGGACCCTGTCGCAACCCCCATACACCACATTTCTATCTATAGCACTGCCAGCGCTAAATGGTAAACGTCTCGGTACTCTGCAAGTGAAAAGGGCACATTGAATTAAGAGTAATTTAGCTGGAGATTGAGTTCGCTTTCGAAGCACAATGCCTAGCAGCTAATTCACTCGCCTACTGAACCTGGCCTCACACAGAGCAGAGCAGAGCACAGAAGCTGCTTTTCACAGCTCAGCTGATGCTTACAATACATAATGTCAGTATACTACTGTAGCTCGGGGCTGACTGGGACCAAAAATCAAACCTGACATTTCTAACACAGGAAAACATTTTTTCCCTTGAATTCGCCACATTGGCCCATTTTATTTCCTTGTGACCCCCATTATTAGTCAGATAATGATCATTTCGCGTAAAAACAATTTAGACAGGCCCACCAGGCTAAAAATAAACCAGACCATTTGTCATTTGCCCAAAATGCCAGATGCCCAATCTGCCCCTGACTGTTGCCATTACCTTTGAATATAAATTGTTTCCCTTCCAAACAATTACTGTAGTGAAACAAAAGGTTTAAGTAAGCTTCAAGGGTACCTTTGATACAAAATGTTTCTCTTTTGGGAGGGAACACATCCCCTATTCAAGTTCCGACGCCTCTTTGGTCTGTACATTGGTTTTAATTTGTCAGACAAGGAGTTGTTTCAACAACATCTCTTTCAAAGGGAATTGAAACAGCAATGAATAGACAAGTGCACAGCAGTACTTCGCCTTCACAGAGAGGAAAGTATCCCCCCATTAAACCAGGACAAGAAGTGGGGAAGAGTGTATCTTTGATCAAGGGCATGTCACTATTTGATCACAATGAGAAGTCTACTGGCTGTCCCAAGAGTGGCATAACCTCACCTTCAAAGTACTCTTTGTTTTTCCTCTCAAACATCCTATTTTCTGTGGGTTTCATCAACATGTTCAGAGAACACTCACTGCAGCGAGAGCAGTCAACAACAAACACAAAGGGATGTGCAGCTGACAGAAAACAAAAATCAATAACGTATTCTGATGGTATTCCAGTCCAAAAAGCGTTCTAAAGAGAAATAATCAAGGGGACCAATTTATTTGTTTCTGTCTGTCTGTCGTGACTCAGGTACAGCAATCAAAATGGACCCACAGCTATAGAATTTAATTGAACCACAAAGGAATATATTCTGTCACGGGTAACTTGGTGTGTGAGGGAAGAATCAGGCGCAGAGAGCATATAGTTCCACAGGAAGACGTGCACTTTTAATATCGCACTGAAATTAATGCCCAACAACACAGGGCGTGGAAAAATGTGGACCAACCCAACACACAGGGTACCAGGTCCAGACCACCAAAAAACATACACACGTAGAGGAGATCTGCATGGAGGAATGGGCCAAAATACCAGCAACAGTGTGTGAAAACCTTGTGAAGAATTACAGAAAACGTTTGACCTCCCTCATTGCCAACAAAGGGTATATAACAAAGTATTGAGAAAAACTTTTGTTATTGACCAAATACTTATTTTCCACGATGATTTGCAAGTAAATTCATTAAAAATCCTAAAATTTGCTTTTCTGGATTTTTTTTCTCATTTTGTCTGTCATAGTTGAAGTGTACCTATGATGAAAATTACAGGCCTCTCTCATCTTTTTAAGTGTGAGAACTTGCACAATTGGTGGCTGACTAAATACTTTTTTGCCCCACTGTATGAGTAATCCCGTACGAAACAAGGGCGGGTAAACGTACTTTAAATAAGGAAGCCCATCAAGCACACAAATAGACACAGGTGCAAATAATAAGACAAAACAAACCTACAACGAAAAAGGGATCGGTGGTGGCTAGTAGGCCGGTGACGACGACCGCCGAGCACCGCGCAAACAGGCAGGGGAGCCAACCCCTTGACACGCGGCTCCCGCAGCGAGCCAAGGGCGACCCGGAGGGCGAGGCGCCGGGTGATCCGGATGGAGGTGGTGGAAGTCTCTCAGGAGGGAAGGATCCAAAATGTCCCCCACCGGTACCCAGCACCTCTCCTCCAGACCATACCCCTTTTAGTCCACAAGGTACTGTAGTAGGCCATGTACTGTGTATGCCGGGGACCCCTCGATGTACAGAGGGGGCAGAGGGACCTCAGGCACCTCACCTTCCTGAAGGGGACCAGCCACCACCGGCCTGAGGAGAGACACATGAAACGAGGGGTTAATACGATAATACCTAGGAAGTTGTAACCTGTAACACACCTTGTTTATTCTCCTCACGACTTTAAATGGCCCCACACACTGCGGCCCCAGCTTCCGGCAGGGCAGGCGGAGGGGCAGGTTTCGGGTCAAGAGCCAGACCCGGTCCCCCGGTGCGAACACAGGGGCCTCACTGCGGTGCTGGTCAGCGCTCCTCTTCTGCCACCCCCCCCCCCTCCGCCCCCCCGCCAGTCTCAGCGACTCCTGGACGGCTTTCCAGGTGTCCTTTGAGCGCTGTACCCATTCCTCTACCGCAGGAGCCTCGGTCTGGTTCTGATGCCATGGGGCATGAAAACCCGAGGTCAAGCTGACCGAGACCCCCAGTCTCTCCATAAACACCCTCCAATCTCTGGACATGAAATTGGGGCCCTGATCAGAAACAATGTCCTCAGGCAACCCATAGTGCCAGAAGACATGGGTAAACAGGGCCTCCGCATTCTGCAGGGCCTTAGGGAGACCGGGCAATGGGATGAGACGGCAGGGCTTAGAAAACCGATCCACAACGACCACGATCGTAGTACTTCCCTGGGACGGGGGAAGGTCGGTAAGAAAGTCCACAGATAAGTGTGTTCACGGCCTTTGTGGAACGGGGAGAGGTTGTAACTTCCCTCTTGGCAAGTGTTGAGGAGCCTTGCTCTGAGCGCACACCGAGCAGGAGGAGACATAAAATCTCATGTCCTTAGCCATCTCATGTGATGCCCTCACTATCTCTGCGTCCAACTCCCATACTAACTGTGCCATTAGACATGAAGGTGGAATGATGTGGGTCGGCTCAACAGACCAGTCCTCGGTATCATAGAGGTGGGACAGTCGGCTTTGGTGTTTTGGGAGTAGAGGTCCTCCCTTCAGCAGTGAGGTAATGGGAGCAGCCACCTGGCCAAAACCCCGGATAAGCCTCCGGTAGTAATTGGCAAACCCTAAAAACTGTAAGGGAATTCCCCCCTCAAATGGACAAAAATGAATGGGAAACGGCTGGCATAGTACAAACCATGTACACGATGGACAATACCACCCAAATCGGCGTTGATTCATGCAAAATGTTTTGCAAATGCCATATGGCAATTGCCAGTTGTAACACTTCAAAAATCCAACAGGTGGCGTGTGCGCTCCACCTTGTTTTTTTCATATAGGAAATGGACCCCAAGTCAACATCCAAAAGCCAAATTTTGAAAAAATGAATTTTTTGTCAAAAACTTATCACCCCTTAAAAAAGTGCTTTCTGGACCGTTTTTCGAAATTCTTTCGCTTTTTTTGTTAATTACACATGTGTAAGAACTGTATGAATATACTTTTGTCCAATTTTATTATCCTAATTTTTTATTTATTTTTTACTTGCGCATTATTGCATGTGTTTTCTCCATTTGCATTTTGATTTCATAGGAAGTCAGAAGTCAAAAGTCAATAATTGCAAAATTTCATAAAAAACTTCACACACCCCTAAAAAAGTGCTTTCTGGACCGTTTTTCGAAATTCTTTAGAATTTTGTGTTGATTACACACGAATAAGAACTGTATCAACATACTTTAGTCATATTTTATTATCATAATTTTTTATTTTTTTTTACTTGTGCATAAGGCATATGTTTTGTGGGGGCCAAATGTCATAAGAAATTTGACATGCTCAAAAATCCTGCAGAAATGCAAAATTGACTGGCCTGATGAACTCGGGATGGCCGGGCAGTGATTGTTGTTCCTTTCAATCACTCGTGGTGTTGATTTCATCATGTCCATTTGTTTATATTTTCTCACTTTTGCAAAGTCACTGTGCATTTGCAATATGGTTAACTGGGCATTCACCATCACGAATTTGTCATGCTATAAAAATCGTGCAGGAATGCCAAATTGAATGGCCCGATGAACTCGGGATGGCTGGGCAGTGATTCTGGTACCTCTCCATCGCTCGTTAGAGTTGATTTCAGAATGTCCATTTGGTGATGTTTTCTCACTCTTTCAAAGTCACTGTGCATTTGCAATATGGTTAACTGGGCATTCACCATCACCAATTTGTCATGCTATAAAAATCGTGCAGGAATGCCAAATTGACTGGCCCGATGAACTCGGGATGGCTGGGCAGTGATTCTGGTACCTCTCCATCGCTCGTTAGGGTTGATTTCAGAATGTCACTTTTGGTGATGGTACCTCACCGCTTAAACATATTGCAAATGGACAAGAGTCACCTGCAAGTCACCGTCCATCAGTCAATTTGATATCATTCTGACACCAAACCCACTTTTCCCAACTCGTTTAGGAGCCAAGTATCACATACTTCAGAGCTGGCCCAAAATTCACAACGCCTTCGGTTCAAACCATAAAAAAAACATAAAACACGTAGTTTGGTTCTAGGTGTGGGTCCATTTCTTGTGTTATGTGTAGGCCTAGCTGAGGCGACCCCGAATCCCAAGTTTCGGCTCGATAGGTCATTTGGTGTCCAAGTAAAACCCTAATTGGTGTTGAAAATCCACTTTTTTCCATGACTTGCTACGGGGTCCTTCAATGAGCTATCGGACAGAAACGTTGGGTTCTGTCTCTATGGGCCGAGATGGTCACAATGCACCTAGTCTTGTGACTCTGGGATATTTCTAAATGTCGCCATTTTCGTAATGGTCAAAATGAATTGAAGTCATTGCAAATGTTCGAGGCTGTTTCTCGGTCCAAGAACCTTCTAGAGCGCCGTAACTCACCACGCACTACATTACATTACATTTAAGTAATTTAGCAGATGCTCTTATCCAGAGCGACTTACAAATTGGTGAATTCACCTTCTGACATCCAGTGGAACAGCCACTTTACAATAATGCATCTAAATCATTAAGGGGGGGGGTGAGAAGGATTACTTATCCTAGGTATTCCTTGAAGAGGTGGGGTTTCAGGTGTCTCCGGAAGGTGGTGATTGACTCCGCTGTCCTGGTGTTGTGAGGGAGTTTGTTCCACCATTGGGGGGCCAGAGCAGCGAACAGTTTTGACTGGGCTGAGCGGGAACTGTACTTCCTCAGTGGTAGGGAGGCGAGCAGGCCAGAGGTGGATGAACGCAGTGCCCTTGCTTGGGTGTAGGGCCTGATCAGAGCCTGGAGGTACTGCGGTGCCGTTCCCCTCACAGCTCCGTAGGCAAGCACCATGGTCTTGTAGCGGATGCGAGCTTCAACTGGAAGCCAGTGGAGAGAGCGGAGGAGCGGGGTGACGTGAGAGAACTTGGGAAGGTTGAACACCAGACGGGCTGCGGCGTTCTGGATGAGTTGTAGGGGTTTAATGGCACAGGCAGGGAGCCCAGCCAACAGCGAGTTGCAGTAATCCAGACGGGAGATGACAAGTGCCTGGATTAGGACCTGCGCCGCTTCCTGTGTGAGGCAGGGTCGTACTCTGCGGATGTTGTAGAGCATGAACCTACAGGAACGGGCCACCGCCATGATGTTGGTTGAGAACGACAGGGTGTTGTCCAGGATCACGCCAAGGTTCTTAGCGCTCTGGGAGGAGGACACAATTGAGTTGTCAACCGTGATGGCGAGATCATGGAACGGGCAGTCCTTCCCCGGGAGGAAGAGCAGCTCCGTCTTGCCGAGGTTCAGCTTGAGGTGGTGATCCGTCATCCACACTGATATGTCTGCCAGACATGCAGAGATGCGATTCGCCACCTGGTCATCAGAAGGGGGAAAGGAGAAGATTAATTGTGTGTCGTCTGCATAGCAATGATAGGAGAGACCATGTGAGGTTATGACAGAGCCAAGTGACTTGGTGTATAGCGAGAATAGTAGAGGGCCTAGAACAGAGCGCTGGGGGACACCAGTGGTGAGAGCGCGTGGCGAGGAGACAGATTCTCGCCACGCCACCTGGTAGGAGCGAACTGTCAGGTAGGACGCAATCCAAGCGTGGGCCGCGCCGGAGATGCCCAACTCGGAGAGGGTGGAGAGGAGGATCTGATGGTTCACAGTATCGAAGGCAGCCGATAGGTCTAGAAGGATGAGAGCAGAGGAGAGAGAGTTAGCTTTAGCAGTGCGGAGCGCCTCCGTGATACAGAGAAGAGCAGTCTCAGTTGAATGACTAGTCTTGAAACCTGACTGATTTGGATCAAGAAGGTCATTCTGAGAGAGATAGCGGGAGAGCTGGCCAAGGACGGCACGTTCAAGAGTTTTGGAGAGAAAAGAAAGAAGGGATACTGGTCTGTAGTTGTTGACATCGGAGGGATCGAGTGTAGGTTTTTTTCAGAAGGGGTGCAACTCTCGCTCTCTTGAAGACGGAAGGGACGTAGCCAGCGGTCAGGGATGAGTTGATGAGCGAGGTGAGGTAAGGGAGAAGGTCTCCGGAAATGGTCTGGAGAGGAGAGGAGGGGATAGGGTCAAGCGGGCAGGTTGTTGGGCGGCCGGCCATCACAAGAAGCGAGATTTCATCTGGAGAGAGAGGGGAGAAAGAGGTCAGAGCACAGGGTAGGGCAGTGTGAGCAGAACCAGCGGTGTCGTTTAACTTAGCAAACGAGGATCGGATGTCGTCGACCTTCTTTTCAAAATGGTTGACGAAGTCATCTGCACAGAGGGAGGAGGGGGGGAGGAGGAATCAGGAGGGAGGAGAAGGTGGCAAAGAGCTTCCTAGGGTTAGAGGCAGATGCTTGGAATTTAGAGTGGTAGAAAGTGGCTTTAGCAGCAGAGACAGAGGAGGAAAATGTAGAGAGGAGGGAGTGAAACACTATCGACCTGAGGTCTAGAACAGGATTCTAAAGTTTCGGAACTCTAGGTCTGACGGTTCTTTAAAAGTTCCAACAAGGTTAACTAATGCAGGGAGTGTTTGTCTCTACGCACCCCAATGGGTCCCTACTTCCAAGCTGTGTGTGTGTGTGATTTAGTTTTCCTTTGAAATTTTATAGGAAAAATGACTGATTTACAGTTCATGGGGGTTGCCTAATCACATATATGAAGTTTTGGAAAGATCTGATTTTTTTAACCCCTCGAAACAGCCCATGAGACACCAATTATGGCACTTCCCGTTGGCACAGGAAGCTATAATTCAACACACATCCTCATTGGGGTATTCTATTGCAGAATCGTGATTTTTAAGTCTTTACCATAAAAACTGACTAATTTACACAGGGTTGAACGCACTATGTCCATCAAACTGCAGGCAGGTTTTGGGTATACACTTTTAGGGCGATTTTAACCACTTCCGGTTGGTCCAGGAAGCTTAGAATCGACACAGGTAGACCTTATAGTGGCCTGATGGATTGGTACCAAAGACAGGTTCATAAGGCATTCATAACCCATATAGGCTCCAGGTTGAATTTAGTGGAGCAGGCAATGTATTCCTATGGGGAGAGAAGTCAATGCAAACTGTTTTTATGTAAACACCTTCTTTTAACCGTGAAGGGTTAATGTCACACGGTCAAGGTTAGGCTTGCACAGATCGGGAGGACCTTAGGAACAGTCCTGTGTTTGAATTGTCCTTCTAAACCTAATGGTTCCGCCGCTGTCACCCAAAATCAAATGACGTTCTGGTGCAGGCTTCATATTGGGCCTACTTTTTTCATGGTCGCTGCGCTTAGACCGAGCGAGCTACGGTCAAGCGGGATATCTCGTTGAACTCGGCACGGCCTTGGGATTATGTTTATGCCATTGCCTGCTCTCTGTGTCTTTAAACACCGTGCTTTGTCACTCCATCCTTGCTGTGTGTGTGTGTGAGAGCTTTTCTTTGACATCTGTTGGGAGAAATGACTGATTTTACAGTTCAGGAGGGTTGCCTAATCACATATGAAGTTTTGAAAAGATCTGACCTTTTTAACCCTTGGATACAGCCACTATGACACCATTTAAGGCACTTCCTGTTGGCACAGGAAGCTATAAATAAACTCATATCCTCATTGGGGTATGCCTTTACAGAATCCTGAGTTTTAAGTCTTTACGTTAAGAACTGAGTTATTTACGGAGGGTTTAGTGAGTGTGTGTTATTTCAGAAAATCATAGAAAATCACAGAAATCTCGCAGAGCTCCGCAGCACACTTTAAAAATATTCGTATGAACACCCTGCAACTGGATCTGTAACTGTTGAAAAAAAACACCTATATTTGAACATCACAAATCTGTCATTGTACAATTTCTCTTAAATGACGATAGATAAATGGCAAAAAAAAAATTATTGACACCAGAGGCTCCTTGACTTTGACGTGAAGTGAAAAAATAATTTCTCTATTTTCATTTTGGACCTTTAATCCCAGAAAAATGTCCATAACTCAAAAACCGTTGAGGCCTAGACGCCATCTTGTTCGGGGCCAACTGCCCATTATGCCAAACCTATGCTCACCAAGTTTCGGCTTCGAAATATTTTTAATTTTCGAGATATGGCCCATCATGATTCGTGATGTTTTGTCAAATTGCAGTATGATTGCTTATGCCCTCTTGTGGGATTTTCCGGCATAGCGGAAAAATGACCAAAATTGGATTATTTTATAAAACGAAAACCGAATGTCCGACAAAGTTCATTTGATGACTTCCCGGTAGGTCTGGCCCTGCCGCTCGGCCCGACGCCGTCCCCGAATTTTAAAAATGTTTTCGGACGTCTAGTAAGGGACGGTACATTTGCAATATGGACTTTTTCACTAACCATATGGAAAATGTCGAAATGTTCCCTGAGAGGGAGAAAACCAAGGAAAAGAGGTTAACACAAACATATGACCGACAGGAAGCTCTGGTTGAATCTGGTTGCTGACTCATCTGGGGTGACCGAGTAGTGCTCCGCCTGCCCTCCTGACTCCCAGACGAGTTCCTCCAGCACCGGTCGGCCGTGTGTCCTCGACGACCACAACTGGTGCAGGAGAAGACTCCTCCTCCAGTCCCCCTCGATGCAGCCCCCCTAAACTCCATGGGGATAGGAGCAGGAGGGCTGGGGGGTGGAAACAACAGGGCCTGTTCCGGATGCCCGCGGGCAGCCAGCAGGTTGTCAAGACGAATGGACATGTCTATAAGTTCATCCAAACTGAGGGTGGTGTACCAACACAAAATCTCCCTGTGGACGTCTTCCCTGAGGCTACAGCGGTTGTGGTCTATCTATCTATTATTCTATTATTCTATCTATTATTCCACCCCGCTCCTGTGGCCAAGGTCCTGAACTCCAGGGCAAAGTCCTGCGCGCTCCTCATCTCCTGTCGCAGGTGGAACAGCCGTTCACCCGCCGCACGACCTTCTGGTGGGTGATCGAACACTGCTCGGAATCGGCGGGTGAACTCGGGGTAATGATCCCTCGCCGAGTCTGAGACATTCCACACTGCGTTCGGCCCACTCCAGGGCTCGTCCGAGGACAGAGGATTGCTCCTCTGTGAGCGTCCGAGGACGCTCATGCTCTCCTCCCGGGAGGGAGTAGAACGGACAGTTGCCAGGTATAGTTCTAGTTGAAGGAGGAACCCCTGACACCCAGCCGCCGTCCCATCATAATCCCTAGGGAGCGCCAGACGCAGAGCCCCGGAGCCGGATGCTGTAGCAGGGGTAGGAGGTGCTAATGGGGGGGGAGGTGCTGGAGATGAAGTGGGAATGCCACTCCTCTCCCATCGGTCCATCCTCTCCATCATCAGGTCCATGGCCGATGTGATACACATACTTAAAATAAGAAAGCCCATCACGCACACAAATAGATACAGGTGCAACTAATAAGACAAAACAAACAGACAACAAACAGCGGATCGGTGGTGGCTAGTAGGCCGGTGACGACGACCGCTGAGCACTGCCCGAACAGGCAGGGGAGCCAACTTCGGCGGAAGTCGTGACAATATTTTGCATAGAATGATGGTGTATGTTGTTAGGGTTATTAAGGAAATAGAGGAATAACTATCATCCAAGATCTTTTACTTTTTCTGATGAAGAGACACAGTGTCAGATGGTGTATGTTTGGCAAGTCGTGTGACAAAGATGAGGCCAGTTCATTCTGCCATCTCCATTCTTAGTCATCTAAGGGGCTTGCACTGAATGTCACTGACTCCCTCTCCTCTGCCCTGCTTGCTCTAAGTTGTGTCTGTGAGACGGGCACAAGGAGCAATCCTCTGTGACTGGCAAAGACCCTGTACTGCGGCTGGGTCAGGGTCCAGGGCCAGTAGCGCCAGATGGGACCCTCTGTGACTCACAGTGCAAAGGCAGCATCACACAGACAGACAACAGAGAGGGTCAGAGGAAGAGTGACAGGAGCTAGTGTCTCTGGAGTTTCTGCAGTGTCACAGTCCCTCTCCAGCATCATTGACACTGTTATTACGTAAAAGGGACAGTTTCAGAAATTTCATCAATCACACTGACAGGCCCCACAGCAGGAGAACTTCTGTCCCTCTCCGTCCTCATCCAGGCCATACAGTGTAGAATAGGAAGTATGTGTACATACTGTACAAAACAATGTAAACACGCAGAATGATATAATGAGGGAGCTAAGGGAAAGAGAAGCTATGATATTGTTCTTTATATTCAGGCTGTGTCATTTGGTCAGTAAAATCCAAGAATGAACTGAAAGGAATCGGAACGCTGGGCTAGACACAGCCATACAGCCTGCTCAGACGCTCTTTAATCCAATGTTGTTTTTTTCCTTTCCGCACATAAAATGCTCTGAACCTGCTGGAAATTGAATTTTCCACCCATGTGTGTGTATGTGAGTCAGCCGAGCACAGCGTTGTCAGAGCACTCAATTAGCTCCCAATGCAGGAGACAAAATGTTTCTCAACAGCGTGTCTTGAAATATATTCTTTACAAGGAAAGCACTCTTTTGCATAATACTATATCCTATACAGGAAATATATTCATGGTCCCCTTCCAAAGGCTAGAACTATAATGACCAAAACAGCACAAAGCTCAGTACTACTGAGTACCTGTGCCACATCATCATCCTAATAATAATTTGGTGGGTGCTTATACTTGTCCTATTTCACACATGTACAAGCGTGTATAAATACGCTTGTGTGAATTGATTATTATAATAATTTATTTCATATCCTAACTCTCCCTGAGGCATCCTTGGAGAGTGGGATCACGCTCAGGGTCTTCCATTATCAAATGCAATGTAACGTAGATGCTGGAAGTCGAGAAGCAGGTGGTAAGTTTAATATAACAAGAAACATGGAACGATACAACATAGGAGTAATGTCTAGACATGAACAACAGAAACAAGAATGCCTGGGGAAAGAACCTATGGGAGTGCCAGATAAAGGGAAGGTAATGGAGTCCAGGTGTGCCTAATGATGAGGCGCAGGTGCTCGTAATGGTCCCCTGGACCGGTGGTTAGTAAACCAGCGACATCTAACGCCGGAGTAGAGGAGCAGGACTAGACATGACAGTACCCCACTCCAGACGCAGGACGACACCGGCCAGAGGGACGGCCCCGAGGACGAGGAGCGGGCCGGTCGGCGAAGATGGAAATCACAGATGATGTTGAGTTCCAGAATATCCTTCATTGGAACCCAACACCGCTCCTCTGGACCATACCCATTGCAGGCCACCAGGTACTGGAGCCAACCTGGGAGTCCAGTTGGCATAGGTGGGAGCTCCCTCGACGTCCATGGGGGGCAGAGGGATGTTGTGGGGGAGAGCATCAGCCAGGGGATGATGAACCACCGGCCTGAGAAGGGAGACATGAAAAGAAGGTGAGATCCAGTAGTCACTGGGAAGATGTAACCTATTCATCACCTCTGGGGGCACAGCTTCTTGCAGGGCAGGTGGAGTGGGAGGTTCCTGGTAGAGAGCCTGACACGATCCCCTGGATGGAACACGGGAGTCTTAATGCGATGGTGGTCTGCCACTGCTTCTGATGGTAGACAGTGTGTTGGAGTCTCATGTGAGACTCGCTCCACACCTCTTCTGCGTGCCTGAACCACTCATCAACCGTAGGAGCTTCAGTCTGACCCGGGGTCCATGAAACCAGAGCCAGCTGAAATCCTAGAACACACTGGAACTCCCTTCAGCCCGGTGAAGGAGTGAGGTAATGAATTCTGGGCATACTCCGCCCATGGAAGGAATTGGGTCCACTCTCCCTGCCGGTCCTGGTAGTGACTCCTTAGGAACCTCCCCAGCTCCTGGTTCACCCTCTCCACCTTCCCATTGGACTGAGGTCTATACCTGGAAGTGAGGCTGACCGTGACCCCGAGCTTCTCCATAAAGGCTCTCCATACCCGTGATGTGAATTGGGGGCCACAGTCAGAGACAATGTCCTTCGGGAAGGCCATATTGCCGGTAGACCTGCTGGAATAGTGCCTCTGCGACCTGGAGAGCAGTAGGGAGAACAGAGAGGGATTAACTAACAGGATTTAGAGAATCTATCCACAACCACCAAAATGGTGGTGAAACCATCAGAGGAGGGGAGATCAGTGACAAAGACAATGGATAGATGAGATCAGGGATGCTGAGGCATGGTTAAGGGTAGGGAGTTTCCCTGCTGGAGCATGCCGGGAGATTTTGGTTTGAGCACATACAGAACATGAGTTGACGTAGCGACTAACGTTCTGCGACAAGGTAGACCACCAATACTTCTCAGAGATAGACTGGGTAGTGCGAGAAATACATAGATGTCCAGCGACGACAGCTGTGTGCGCCCAGGTCAGCAGCCAATCCCTTATCCCTGTGGGACTGCTCAGGAGGACAGTTAGTGGGTGAGGGCTCACTATCCAGAGCCTGGTGGATGTCCACATCTACATCCGAGACCACAGGGGCTACAACTCAAGAGGAAGGGATTATGGATACATTCTGGACAGGACCATATCCAGAATCGTAGAGACGGGACAGGGCTTTGGTGTTCTTTTAAACTGGGCAATAGATCAGCATGAAGTCAAATCTTGTGAAGAAAAGGGCCCAACTTGCTTGGCGCGGATTCAGCCTCCTCGCTGTCTGTATGTACTCCAGGTTCCAATTGTTGGTGAGGATGACAAATTGGCTGGAGGGCGCCAAGGACCAGTGTCTCCACTCCTCTAATGCCAACTTCATGGCCAGGAGCTCTCGATCACCGATGTTGTAATTCCTGTCTGCAGAGGGCAGTTTCTTAGAGTAATATGCACACGGATACAATTTCTGTGGATTACCTTGATGTTGAGACAGAACTTCCTCCATGCCCACCTCTGAATTGTCCACCTCCACCACAAAGTATATCGTGGGCGGAGGTGAACGTCCCTTGAGTAGGCAAAAGGCCTTGTCAGCTGCTGGACTCCATCAACCTACAGGGACCACCCTTGAGGAGAGAGGTGAGAGGAGCGGCGATGGAGCTGAAGCTCCTGTTGAAACGGTGGTAGAAGTTGGCAAACATGACCTGACCACATCTAATTTCTTCATGTCCATCTTCACTCCTTGCTGGCTGATTTGGTAGCCTAGGAAGGAGACAGCCTCTTGATGAAACTGGCACTTCTTAGCCTTGACAAACAGGTGGTTAGCCAGGAGGTGTTCCAGGACTACTCAGACGTGAGCGATGTGATCCTCCAAGGTAGCTGAGTAGACCAGAATGTCGTCAATATACAGCACCACTTGGCATCTGAGCATGTCCCAGAACACCTTGTTGACAAATGCCTGGAAAACTGACGGAGCATTGGCTAAGCCAAATGGCATCACCAAGTACTCATACTGACCAGACATCGTGCTAAAAGCTGTCTTCCATTCATCCCCCTCCCAGATGCGGATGAGATTGTATGCACTCCACAGGTCCAATTTGGCAAAGAGCCAGGCCCCATGGCTGCAGGCACCAAAGGGGTTATGGTATTTCGTGGTGACTTCATTGAGTTGTCTGTAATCAATACATCCATCTTGGCCACAAAGAAGAAACCTTCCGACGCAGGAGAAGTGAGGATGAAACCTTGTTGGAGCACCTTATGGATGTACTCCTTCATGGCCTGGGTTTCAGCCACTGACAGAGGGTCAATGTGTCTGTGCGGGGCGCTGAGCCTGCAAACTGGTCGATGGCACAGTCCCAGGAGCAATGAGGAGGGAGACAGGTGGCGCGGGTTTGGAAAATACCGCAGGTACTGGTATAAGTCTGGGATGTTGGGCTGAAGGGCAACCACAGGACTCAACCGACATGGAACCACGGGGATGGGGAAGCAGGTCCTCCGGCATTCGGGTGACCAGTCTGTGATTTTCATCCTCGACCATGAGATGGTGGGTTTGTGGTGTTAAAGCCAAGGGAGGCTGATCTTGTGAGCTGGTGCACTGGTGAAGAAGGGGATGTTCCCCTGATGGATGGACACCACAGTGAGGGTGAGTGGTTTGGTGATGTGTGATGGTCCCGGAACATAATGGCCGATTATCAAGGGCTTAAACCAGGAAGGAGAGGGGAGCGGGTATCAGGTGATGTTGAGAGAGGGGAGGCCAAGGGTCTGGTCAATAATGTTCTCTGCAGCACCGGCATTTAGTAATGCTGTAGAAACAGTACACGAGGGACAGTCAACTAGTGCGATCGCCACCAAAAAGGGTTGTCAGAAAGTGATGAGGAGGGGATACTCACACCTGCCCCAGGAGGTGGAAGATCACGTGACCATCCCTCTGCTCTTGTGGATCTCGAGTTGAGACGTATCGTACACTGCTGTAGCTGGTGCCCTCCTTGACCACAATAGAGACAGAGCCGCAGCTGTCTCCATCTGTGTCGCTCTGCCACAGGGAGGCGTGTGACCCCTACCTCCATGTACTTAGGCTCTGGTCCAAACTGTTCACTGAGGTATGGAGAGAAGCAATGAGAGTGCCGACGATCCCAAAGAAGGTTATCCAGATGGATGGCCATCACAGCAAGTGTGTCCAAGGACAGCTTGTCATCTCGATAGGCCGGTTCCATCTGAACCTCCTCACTCATTCCGTCTGCTGGATACTGCAACTGTCCAGAAGGTGAGCGGATACTCGACAGCAGTCTGGTCCTCCTGCCGTAGTTGGAGTAGGAGCTCACCTCGCTCTCTGCTCCCTGGTGGATGATTGAAGATACCTCTGAACTGAGACATGAACCCCTCATATGAATCCAGCTCCTCCTCTACTCTCTCCCAGGAGCCATGGGCCATTCCAACACTCGCTTAGCAAGCAGAGAAACAACCATGGCAACAAAAAGTAGAGGGAGAACTGTAGTAGGAGGCCAAGGCATTTAGATGAGGTGCCGTCATATTTAACCAGGAGTGACAAACGAGCATCGCAAACCTGGGCAGGTTGCTGAATCGGCTGGTGTGCTGGCTCGCTGGGTCGACTGGTGGTAGAGTATCCTTTGCTAGTTGAAGGCAATGCCTCTCGAGTATGTTTGAGATGTTGAACACTGCGATGAACCTCTTCCATAGCCGTCTCCAGTTGTGCCAGCTGGTCGTGGTAACGAAGTAGGTATCCCTGTTCGTCGACTGTCTGGGAGATGTTCTGATTTCCTGCTGCTTCCACTTGTGAAGCAGTATTCTATAATGTAGATGCTGGGATTCGAGAAGCAGTTGGTATGTTTAATATAACAAGTAACAAGTATACAACGTAGGCACAGCATCTAGACATGAACAACAGAAACAATACTGCCTGGAGAAAGAACCTTAAGGAGTGCCAGATAAAGGGAAGCTACTGAGTGAGGTAATGGAGTCCAGGTGTGCCTAATGATGAAGCGCGGGTGCATGTAATGATGAATGCCAGGTGCGCGGAATTATGGTTCCCAGGACCGGTTGTTAGTAAACCGGCAACGTCGAAAGCCGGAGAGGAGGAGCGGGAGTAGACGTGACAGGCAACCCTGGAAAAAGTTTAGGATTCTTGCTCAAGGGCACAGCGACAGAATTTTCACCATGTTGGATCAGTGACTTGAGCTAGTGACCTTTCAGTTACTTGCCCAACATTCTATCTGCTAGGCTACCTGCTGCCCATCATCTCATTTCGTTATAGCATTTACAGTAACACTCCCGTGGAGGAATATTTAACATGTGCTGTGAGTGACTCATCAACATTAATATGGCCACTTAAGTTCTATTTGCACCACTTGGCTTCTTAGATATTAAGCAAATATGAATATGTTACCCTTTCTCCTCAGTCCTTATACATACACTTTAGTATGAAACTTTCAGGTTGCACTTTCTCTGTTGACATGTACTCAAGTGTACTCCCAACATGAAGACAACAAGAGTCCTCAGAGTGTGTCATTACTCATGCGCACCAATGGGAAAACTTGCTCTTGTAGTGCCTGTTCACAAGAGACATTTTCTGAAGCACAACGAGTTCATTCGATACATAAAATAGGAGCAAAGCTCTCCAGTTAGTTTTTTTATAATGTCTTTGGTCCTTCAAAGTTTTAGTGAGATTGAAACATGTTATTTACTGAACAGACGTAACTGGCATTGACGAAGTTGACCAAATGACAGTAAGTTTCCCAATTTTTTACAGAATTTTCTATTAAAAAAACAATTATTTCAATCAATACAATACAGATTAGACGCAACACTCAGTTTTGTTACTTAATGACCTTCTATTGCCATTCTGCAAGCAAAGGACCTTCAAAGTCGATTGAAATCTTCACAAAATGCTTCAAAAAACATATGTTGGTTCTATGTATATTCCATAAGGTCCAGATGCATGTAAAAAGAGATTAGAGACTGAATAGGAGATGACGGAGAAAACAAAATGACGTAAGAGCTCCATATGTGTATGAGTCATCTACAGCTAAACATGTGGGGCATGTGAGTCACCTACAGCGCAATGGTGACTGACTGGGGCACGTGGGGAGCATACCGCAGAGTTCATCTCCAGTGTTCCATCACAGTGTCACAAAGAGACAGCTTGCATGGTCGTCCAATCATGGGCTTCCAATATTGCCCCTATCTCCTCCCATTACCAAGGTGCCACCACCTCCAAATTTAGAGCTCTTGTGCTAGCCACCTGCCTTAGGACCTGTACACCAACCCCCTCCACCCACAGACAGGGCCCACTAGCCAGACTGGGGTTGGCTCAGCGACAGAGGGGAAGAGGGGATCTCCACATCATGCCCCAGTGTAAATCCTCTGGCTTGTTTCCTTACAGAGGTCCTGTCAGGAAGATTGGACACAGATCAATCATACACTGTCTGTACATGTCACTGTGCCAAAATAGACTGTGTGCATTTAGAAATGTATGGACAATAGGTGTTGATAATGGGATTTTCTTATTCTTACTCTGTATTTTTGATTGAATATTGCTTACCTGTTTGAACTTGGCATTACCTTAGTTTCTATTGGGATTGTGTTTTTATTAAAATAAATAAAACATGAACTCAGATGGAGTGCTGTGAGGGAGAAGGCATGCCAGTGCTTATTTTGTCATCAGACATATGATAGCTGTCCTGACTGCTTGACGTGATTGACAGGTCAAAATGTGTGAAATAACCCTAAAGACATACAAGATTGTATTGGTAACATCAAAATATTTATTAGATCTTTACCTACATGAAACACAACAATGATTATCAGAAGTTATACTTGCAATTCAAGAATAATATTATATTGTTTATATGTGGACTAAAATGAACAAACAGGAATTTGTTGAAGAAAACAGTGCTCTCAGAATTTGAATAGAATGGACTGACCAATGGCTTTTCTCAAAGGAAAGTGAGCACTGAACTGGCAAGGAAATCTCATTAACTGTAAGAACCAAGTGGACAAAACCATGTCCGTTACTGTAAATGTCCATTGTATTGTAACTGCACAATTGTATCATGGCTCACAAACCTGTTAGGGTCTCCACATGGGAGTGTGTGTGTGTGTGTGTGTGTGTGTGTGTGAGTGTGAGTGTTTGTGAGTGTGTGGGTGTGTGTGTGAGTGTGTGTGTGTTTGAGTGAGTGTGTGAGGGTGTGTGAGTGAGTGTGTGTGTGTGTCAATACACATGTGTGTGTGTTTGTGATTCAAAAGTGGCCATTTGTAAGTGTCTGTTCTGAAGCTTTTGAGTTAACCTCTCTGAGCTTTTAAATGGCGCACTCAGATTAGTGTACCCTATATAAGGTGCAGACAGAAAAAAGATTAACCTTGTTTTAAAGATGCATTGTGTAGAGATAGGTTGACCTTAGGATGACTGGGGTGTGGGGCGAAATATCGCAGATGATCCCCTGGCTGCTAACGGACCTCACTGTGCAAAAAATTGAGAAGTCATAAATACATTTTTGTGGTAAACAATGTTGTACAACAGCACTCAACTGCTCTCTCTCTCTCTCTCTCTCTCTCTCTCTCTCTCTCTCTCTCTCTCTCTCTCTCTCTCTCTCTCTCTCTCTCCCTCTCTTACTATTCTTACTCTCATTTTAAGCGAACACATTTCAAAGTACATTCGCTATAACAAAGTTTCTAAATGACTGTGCTCTAATGATTTGATTAGTATCCATATCACATGCATGGGACCCATTGCCTAATGCTCTAATTGGCTTAAAACTGCAGCTAAAAAGTCAGACCCATCACCTTGTTTGCCATCTTATTTTTAACATACAAATTACAGGTGGTAATGAGAGGAGGGGAGACAAAGACCCATACAAAAGGTACTGTACATAAGGACACTTGACCTTTCTGTTTCGAGTGATTGAGAAAATTATTACTGGAGAGGAAGATGGGGAAAGAGAAATGAAGGCAATTTAATAGCTTGCAATAGACAGAGTATTGTGGAGGATGATGTTAGAGAGGAGAGAAAGACAGAAAAATCAGACAAGAGGAGGAGGATAGCTAGATACCTTAAATCCTTCCCATTAGAGGACTCCATTGCCAGGGAGGGATTGTGGGGTTTGATTCAGTGTCCGAGATGAACCAGGCTTCCTGGGAAATGAAACAGGATGATGGAGATCAGTGGAAATGCTGGAGGGATAATCACACCCAAAACACAGCCATCTGCTTTCAATCTCTACCCCGATCCACACGCACCACCGGCAATCCCTCCTGCCAAATCCTTAAATCCTGACAATCTGCAGCACTCAGTTTAGGGGCATCTTAATCCACATAGCACCCCACATTACTGGACAGTAAAACCCGCCATCCTCCCCTCCCACCCTGAGAGACACACACCAAGTCTGATCCCCACTCCAACACCTTCCAGACACATCCCTGATCCCAGTAATATCACTGATCCATGATCATTAGAACCTCAACCTAGACGACCACCAATCCTTTTGTTCTCAACCACTTCTCCTAGCCACCAATGACCTTCACCTCCCAAACCAACCCACCACACTATATCCCCATGCTCTGACTCTTCCCCACTATCACATATATTCAACAGCATCAGTAACAGAGGGATGCTTCAACATTCTGAAACGAAAGACCTCACTGATTGTCAGGTGATAGTTGTTTGGTTCTCTGATGTGGGAGGAATAGTACAATAAAAGGAGAGATGATAAAAAGAAAAACAGTTTGAATTCCATAAGCGCACAATTTGAGGGTTTAATAGACTACAATATTGCATATTATGTTGTAATTGCTTGAGTATATCTCCAATGAGATTATAATCAATTAATTGATTATAATCAAGGTATTCGTTTTTGTATTGGTCCAATAAGGTTTGTATGTTGCTAGTAAGGATCGGATTTTCTCATCTCTGTATCAATGGCACTATACAAACATGCTATCTTCAAAACGAATAAGGACGTTGCCAGTAAGAGGCAGTGTTGTAATGTCTGCCCTGGTGCACCATGCACTGACAATGGGTCCTACATCAAGCTGCATTTCTTTTTATCAACATCCTTTATCCTATCCAATCCAACACTAAGTCAATTCTATTTTATTTTGCCAAGATTGGAAAGCAAACATCCTACTCTGAAAGCAGAGAAAATACGGGAAGAAGAAGCAACTTCCCCTTAACTCAACCCCCAGGAAAGGTTTAGATAATGGTCTGAGAGACAACCAAACACAATTGAATCTTCCCCTCGCCCTGGCGTCTTTGCGAAGAAATGGACCACTTAAAAAAATTGTCATTCCAATCAGTACAGTATGACGTTTAAAAACTTGATATAAGATTAATTTATTGTTGTTGTTTTCCCCCTGCTATATATCTTAAGTGCCATCTTTGTGCTGGCTAAACACACAGTCGGGTAGCTAACTTGGTCTGTTTTATTTTCCCTTCCTCCCGAGAGCCTAATGCTGTCTGACAGCCTGTCCGCCTATCCAGGACCCATGTTAAAGGGAGGATTCTATCCACTGCTCCTTCTTTACCCCAAGGGACTGGAAGAGGAGGGTGGAGGGGCCCCCTCCACTCGGCCCAAGCTGCCACTCTCACAACAGGAGGCCTTTTATCGACATCTTGTTTGTTTACTCAATTTGTTAGCCCACGTTGTCGCGTACACTCCGACGGTTTGTTGTCAGAGTCTTTTTGTTTTTTTCCTTATTGTATCCCATCTGGTTCCCTATGTCTCTTCATGGGTGTCACTTAACCAACTCTCTAAACCACACTGTCAACTATGTAGAAACGAAACAGCATTTATCGGTCTTAAATCCTCGACACGACAGAGACGACAAGAGACCCAGTTTCTCCTTAAAAACAGTTTATTTAATTACAGCGTGGGTTTATGGGTAATACATTATTGATGTTCCCGTTTCCTGAAGTTTACACGTAACAGTTTAATGGGTCTCCACCAGGACATTATGCATTCACCAACCTATCAATCAAAAGCACTCTCAGCTGACACTTTCAAAATTAAAATAACTTAACAAAATTTTGTTCTGCCATGATCCACTGATTTAGTCTCTTTCCTTTGGGATGCATATATTGTCTTATGATGCTTGGGGTTTATTAAAACAATCTTCTATTAATGCAATCACTATTTTAGGCTTTCTGAACTTTGAAAGCTTGAAGGCACAATACTATCAGAAAGAAAAGTTTAAAACCTGTTTCAGATCTAGAAGTTCCTGTCCTTATAAGACAAGAGAGTAGATCCACTCAACAAGGGGTGCTTACATCTCTCTGGTCTTCTGTGGTACCGAATGATAATAGACTGATCAGAGTCCTGCTCTTTAAGAGGGATTTCAAACAAAGTAGCCCAAGAGCATTGAACCTAAGAGGGATTAGACGCCAGAATAATACAGGCAAATGTGTTTATTTATGTCCCTTCTCTTCCTTCTCATCCTAAGTATGTTTGTCTTGGAAAGAGATTGGAAGAACTCTTCAAGACTCCTAGCTGAATCACTGCTGAAGAGATTCATTATCCTTTGACATTCCACCTAATCCTTTCGCATTGCACATTTCTGATTATTAATCGAGTGCCTAATGCCGAGTGGAGGCCAGGCTGTTTCTTGTTCGGGTTTGGCAGCCTGAAAGAATCTTGGTGAGGAGAGAGAGGGGACGATTCCAAATCCATGCCCACCCCCTGCAGAGCCAAAACAGGGCAGCGGAAACTGTACTGTACACACAGTTGCTGAACAGTTCTGAGTGTATTTGCATTATACCCAACTTGTTTTGGTGCACTCACAACCCATGCGGCGCCTCATCTGACTGCTCCATGTATTTGTGAAATCAGGCAATTTTGGGCTTTTTCACAGTGATTGGTCTGTGTCCTCATGGATATCCACTGGCTCAGGTCTTACAGTACTGTTTGGGTCAAGTAAATTACACTGAATGGGAATTCAGTCGTGAACTGACTTAGTTAAGCTGTTCATAAAAGCCCAAAAACATCCAAATGGGATTTTAAAATATCACGAATGACCCCACTGCATAGCCTTTATGGTTGAGAGACCAGTAAAATTGAAAAATGTTTACCTGCAATTTAGCCACCATTCAGTCACACAGCTCTCAAATGTGAAAGGAGCCCTATAGAGGGACCGAGACAGTAAAGAGCTCTTCTGTTGGTCAGTTCCCTCTGCAAAACAGATGTGTCTAGATGTCTCCATGTCCTCCCTCTCCCTGCTGCTAAAGCATGCACTCTGTGATGGATAAAGATCAAACTTGCCCACTTAATTGTTTTAGGTCAAGTAAATCATTAGATGTAGTCTCCTTTTGCACAGGTTTTACTAATGTAGTTAGGGCCAGATAGCCTCACAATTTTGGAGGCTTGTTATCATAAACAGCTTGGGAGCTCAAATCATAAGGCCAGCTGCACTGACTATGGCTGGTACAAGTCTGTGCTGAACTATTTGTTTATCATAACAAATGCTGGGGAAAGAACTTGGACTTAACTTAGAAAGACACTAATTATTTAGTACATATGGGAGTGTTTAGATTATATGGCAATACCCCAGACAGGCTTGTTGATGGAGGGATTCAATGTGGTGTGCACTATGCATGAGCAAGATGTGCTGTGCCTGGCTGGATCCGCAGATGCTGAGATCATATCTCAATGCAAGATTGTGCCTCTATGCATTTAGGATAGCATGGATGGGGTAGTTGAACAGACATATCTCCCTATTTGAGAGTGCTCAAGGGATGTTATCTGGATCGCACTTTCAAAGAGCTGACAGCGGAAATCTCTATTCCAGTCCACACATCAATGTGAGGAAGATCTCTCCAAACCCTATTGGGGGGGATTAATGTACATTTTAAAAGACAGCTTACATTTCTAAACTCAGTCTTCAATTCAAATTTTGACTCTGAAAATCACATTCTCCAACACCATTACAATAAATATCCTGCCACAGAGACTCCATCCATGCTTGAATATGGAAAGTAAAACGACCATCATATGCCTTGTCACCGGAGGAAGCTATAATTCCACTTGTAATTGTTCATTTTCAATGAATGAGAAGCACACATTTCAACATGGCAAATATATGATCACAATATCCCTGTAGCTTAAACATGGAGCGCTTTGTTCTCTCATCGTCTTTACTTCCCCCATCACTCTATTCTGAAGATGCAGACCAGGGTACTATTCATATATCTACATTAAGGATAAAGCTACTGAGTGCTGAAAGCCTCATGTAATAAATTGTCTCTCACGTTTAGTGTTGTGTTCCAAACTGTACTGCATATTAACCAAGACGAGGTGAACACTTGAAGTAACGGAACAGCGGGGACCGCTACTCTCTGTCTCTATCTATCTGCAGCGGGCAAAAGAGCCATCCATATAAGAGATTTTATCATTACCAAGCACAGTGCATGGATCCACACAGGGAAATAGGTTCACTGGGAAACTGATGGTACTTAACAGATACTGGTGTGAGATTGCATACTTATCTTTGTACCATGTGAAAAGGAGGCATTTTGAGAGATTTGACAGTGTGTGTGGTGGTAGTTTTTGGAGGGGTGTAGATAGGGATGTTACAGAACAAAACCACCACTGCACTCACACAGCTCTCTTCAGTAATGGCAGTTTGAAAGCAGCAACAACAACTAACTATCCTCTCTCACTCTGTTTTTATCCATTTTAGTGTAGATGATATACAAAGGTACAAAAGACCTGATTTACTCCCAAGAGTAGTAGTCTTCTTCTCTTGATATCACCACTCCTCTACCACTTGTTTTTATTTATTTTTTTACCTTTATATTTAACTAGGCAAGTCAGTTAAGAACAAATGACGGCCTAGGAACAATGACGGCCAAGGAACAGTGGGTTAACTGCCTCGTACTGGGGCAGAATGACAGAATTTTTCCTTTTCAGCTCAGGGATTCAATCTTGCAACCTTTCGGTTACTAGTCCAACGTTCTAACCACTGCCGCCCCATATTACTTAAAGATATGTCTGCATGAAAGGCTGCTAGCAATGTCCCCCTGCAAAGGAATTCACAGCTCTCCCTGTACCAATCACAGTGGGAAAAATACAGAACAGAACAATTTCCGTAACTGTGGTCTGAATGCAGATTATTTGGGACCTACCTACGATAGTGCAGAATACTCCACTCTGAGCTTTTCCATTCCTTTACACTGGTACTGTAGCCTTCCCTCACTGTATCCCCATATCCACTTCCTCTTCCCTTCCTCATGGTTGATATATGTGTTATTAATTCCCCTGTCTGTGCTGCGCGATTCATCTGGTTTCTCTGGAAGGAAGACTGAACCCCGATTAGAGTCTGTGTGTGTCACAGTGGGGAGATGGGCCTCCTAGCCTACGTGAATGCACTTCATTAGAAGGTGAGCGGGCCCACTGATTGTTCACTACAATTAGTTATGATTCAGTTATACAAGGTCAACGACTTCATCTATCACTGTGGCCTGGCACCGCCATGCGGCTTCCACGGGTAATCTTCAATAAAACTAGATCTTTGTGTGTTTACTTCTTTTTATTTTTAAATCACACCAAGAAAAACACATCTGTCATAAATTAGATGTATGACGATAATGTATTGTGGTGCCCTAGCATTGCTTCCAATTGAGCAGTCTGGCCACTTTGCCATGAATCATAGATTGGCAATGTACTGTATACGCCTTTCTCATTTTTCCACTGATCTAAGACTTGAATGAATAGCACAATAGATTGCACTACCACCCAAAAACTGTTTCCAAAGCCTAAGTGATAAGAGAAATGACTTGGTATATAACAAAGGCATCCCTGTAAGCTCTGTATGGGAGACTCTCCTACTAAACTGCTGCTCTCAATTAAGAAAGATGTTGTTTTCACTGGATAGAGCCCGGTGATTCGGTGATACTCTCCCGTCAGAAGACAATATTTAATAGCATCTCTCTCTCTCTCTCTCTCACACACACACACACACACACACACACACACACACACACACACACACACACACACACACACACACACACACACACACACACACACACACACACACACACACACACACACACACACACACACACACACACACACACACACACACACACACACACTACCCTCTGCTCTGCTCTATTGAAAGTTGATAGTCACAATTAAAAAAAAAAAAAAGCGTCCAGGTCTTGATTCAATAAACCATTTACTGAGGCCTATTGCTTTAACACGTTTATTGCCTGTTATACACTGCAAAACCCCATACATCTCCCTCTGAGTTGCCACCTGAGGAAATAAACATATTAGTCTGCACAGCTAGATTTATCCACTACAGCAATAACTAATTTTGCACAACATGTTTGCCTTTTGCCAACACATATTGTCATACAGAACATGTACTTCATGGCTTCTTGCTTTGATTGTATTTCCCGTCACAATGTGGATAGTAAAGGCACAGAGTGTATGACAAGTGGCTGTGTTCCTTTCCGACTTCGACAATATCAGAACACGGTGGCCTTAGTACTAGTACGATAGTCCAGGGAGCATTTTATTGCAAAGTACCTATATTATTAATGCATTGCCTCACAAGATGGAATGGAATGATATTTGCTGTTGTTTGAATGCGTCGTCCAAGGGCTATTAATAGAAACTGGAAGAAACACACCAGATAATTACTGCTGGGATGCTGCTTTTTTGTAAATATATTATTATTTAAAATAGAGAGTTTTAATGCTTCAGTAACTCCACTTCCTTTTAATTGTCCAATGCACCATTTTTTCCTTCTCTCTTCTCTATTCCTCTCTTCCCTCCCCCTCCCCCTCCCAGCGTTTTACCAGCAGAAAAGTTCACCCTCTCCTCTTGCTGCTGTCCAGGTTCGTCTGAGGCACTCAGCATGAAATTAGGAATCGATTATTGTAAGACACTTCTGCTTGGTTAACCCCATTCAGCACTGTTCGCTCACACGCTCCTCCCTCCTTTCACCAGGTCAGGCATTCATTCTCTGTGTTTAAAGATTTACACAGGCAGGCCTTCCTTCACCTCTCTGTGTCCTTGCAGCCCAGAGCTCAGGCTGCCTCCATGTGTTCTTGCAGCCCAGAGCTCAGGCTTCCTCCATGTGTCCTTGCAGCCCAGAGCTCAGGCTGCCTCCATGTGTCCTTGCAGCACAGAGCTCAGGCTGCCTCCATGTGTTCTTGCAGCCCAGAGCTCAGGCTGCCTCCATGTGTCCTTGCAGCCCAGAGCTCAGGCTGCCTCCATGTGTCCTTGCAGCACAGAGCTCAGGCTGCCTCCATGTGTTCTTGCAGCCCAGAGCTCAGGCTGCCTCCATGTGTCCTTGCAGCCCAGAGCTCAGGCTGCCTCCATGTGTTCTTGCAGCCCAGAGCTCAGGCTGCCTCCATGTGTTCTTGCAGCCTAGAGCTCAGGATACCTCCCTATGTCCTTGCAGCCCAGAGCTCGGGCTGCAGGCTCCACAACCCCCCAGAGCCCACTGACAGACAGTATTAGTCCTTGGTTGTTATCGCAGGTGAAAATAGCGGTCAGAGTCACCCAAGCAATATCTCCCCAACTTATTTCTGATTGCAATTATAGTTGTGATCCCTGACATGTGTATTCCTACTGTCCATCATAATTTACTTAAGGCAGATCTACAGGACACTGCAATGCAACATAAGAGAGGAAAAATAAACGAGGCGCATGCTGAGATGCCATGAAGGATTGTGACATGTGGCTAGGGGGTTGGTGATGGGTTTGACAGTGGTTTTTGTCAACAATACACTTGAGGACAAAATATATTTAGATTCATCTTGTTTAGTCTTTCATCGTCTTCACTGGGAATGTGAATTGCTCAAGAATACTCTTTGGACAATTGTTTTTTTGTTTTTTTTTGTTTGTTTTTACACCAAAAGAATTTGCCTTATTCAATGCATTACACAGCTACACAAATCCCTATATACTTTGTATTTTACTGTATGTGGACATTCAAATCATACTGATGAAGGTGGAAACTAAAACTTCAAAGATCCTCTGTGAAAAATGAAGTACTGAGCAGACTTTATCGCTCAGTAGAAAAGACACCTCTAAAAAGTGGGTCCCTTGGAATTCAATTCAGGGCTTCCATGGTGGTCTGTACAGTGTTGTGTGTGTGTGTATGTATGTGCGTGAGTGTCCTTTGTAAGCAGGTGTCCCAAGGCCCCCTAATCCTGCAGACGCCATGTGAGAATTCAGCAGGAGGTAAAAGTGATGGGGGGCATACTACTGAGTCAAGGACACTCTACAGAGGCCTAACCTGCATCCCCATGCTCCCCTGCCTGGTCCGACCCCATTTAACACCTTTAAGTAGCAGTCTAGGAAATAATCTGAAGAAAATCAGTCCTGGAGACGACGATAAGCAGCTTCATCCTTCAATAAGACGAAGCAGATAAGTGCTGATTAAACAAAGGGTCGTGGGGGGGTGGAGAACACAAAGTTATGCTTCCTAAGGGACATTGAGTGTGTTCAATCTCTCAAAATGTAAGTTACTTAAACATGTAATGATATGGTTATGGGAAAGCCACAGGTAAATGTTCACACACTTATGCTCTCGATTCGGAGCCTGCATGCCAAAGTCAAATGGAGAGGGGGATGGGTGCCAGACAACAGTAGGAGGCAAATGGTAAGCATGAGTGTTCTGTGTACCTCGGCCTCTGGGAAGCTTCTCTCCATGCCGTTTTACTGTATCTCTCTCTCTCTCACACACACACACACACACACACACACACACACACACACACACACACACACACACACACACACACACACACACACACACACACACACACACACACACACACACACACACACACACACACACACACACACACACAAAG
This sequence comes from Oncorhynchus masou masou, assembly GCF_036934945.1. Lineage (NCBI taxonomy): Eukaryota > Metazoa > Chordata > Actinopteri > Salmoniformes > Salmonidae > Oncorhynchus > Oncorhynchus masou. The sequence continues at coordinate 72,706,446 of NC_088224.1, read as the reverse complement.
ATCAGCAACCCAAACATTTAAATACGTTTCTTATTTTTCTCTCCCAGCCGTGGGGTTGTGCTGACCTGGTGGTTATAAGAGGGATTTTTTCCATGATTCTCTTTGTTACTTGTTTTTCCTGACCACCAGAGGGACCCATTATAATCAATACATGCCAACAAGTGGAAGTCACAGTGGTGCTCTGCTCTGTCTGCTCTCTTCTATATCCTGTACCACAGATGCCTCATTAACAGCAGGCCCATTCCATTCTCTCCATTCTGCCACTATTTCCTCTACTGTGTCCAGTGTATTACTTTACTCCTTCCTTCCTTTCTTTCTTTCTTCCATACTCCCCTCCCTCCCTCCCCCTCCAGCTCAGTGCTCTCTCTCTCTCTCTTTTAGTGTGATAAGATCAGGTGCCAGTGGACTAAGATGGCCACCCTATATTTTCCTCTCTCCTCTCTCCTCGCTCTCCTCTCTCTCCTCTCCCTCCTCTCTCCTCTCCCTCCTCTCTCTCCTCTCACCTCTCTCTCCTCTCCCTTCTCTCCTCTCCCTCCTCTCTCTCCTCTCCTCTCCCTCCTCTCTCCTCTCTCCTCTCTCTCCTCTCCCTCCTCTCTCCTCTCCCTCCTATCTCTCCTCTCCCTGATATAATAATTCTACACCTGTGCCGGCCTGATATTTGTCAGCTTAAAGGCTGTAGCTCTGGCTGTTCTGGTTGTCATTTTGTGAGACAGCAACGCATAATTATTTTCCATTCTATTTCGAGGTCTGATTGACGGGCCGACAGGCTTGACATTCTCCGCAGCATTGTGGAGCCTGTTATTATGCGAACATTAACATTCTGATAAACACATGGTCTCAAACAGTGGGATGTTTGTGGACGTGTGTCTTTCTGTTCTCATGTGCATGTGTGTACGACGTGTTTTTCTGCACCATTTCCTTCCCCCCTTTTCTACCTCTCTTTCCATCTATTCAGGCCTTCATTATCTCAGTAGTGGCTCCTCTTATTCTGTAGGGATTTCATGTGTTCATTATATCCATGTCTGTCTTTCACTTTCTGCTGCTGTAAACATGCATACAACAGTCCTACATGCAACATGTTCACTGTATATGTTTTGAGGACTCACACATTCAACCTCTCCCATTATTCTCTCAAGCCTTATTATAATATGCTAGTTGAAAGCAATTCAATAAACCTACAACAATTCAAAGCAAAATAAAAGAGGATGTGAGGCTTGCTGGAGACCTGTCTTTTGAATCCATGGCAAATGCTGAGAGCGAAATAACAACAAAGTAACGAAATAACAACAGAATGAAATACATTCAAAATTAATGAAATTGACATTCAAAATTCCAATGTTAGTTTTCTGTTCATTGGATTACCAACTCAGAGTATTGTAATATGCTTGAATTTCAGTACAATACCCTGATGTCATTATCATTATTCTTATCTCAAGGTCTTTCTATGATCACATGAGTGTGATGATTCAAAGCCTATTGTAAAGACATCTGGCTTCATTGTAATATTTTTGAAGCCATTGTGCTCTAAGAAAGTATATAACTCCCACTCACACACATATTGTGTTTCTATCCTGTATGTCGAACAATGACGACACCCAATGCTAAAGATGCCCTATCCAAAAGAGTTGATCCTGTCTCTGTGTTCTCCAAGCCTTACCCTGGCACAGCACATTGATATCATGACATTTATAGTTAGACCAGTGTTCTTTTACGCAGCTTGAAAACTGATTCATAGGATGACCTTGCCCAGCAGTAGAACGCCAATTTAATAATTATAGTTTGGCATGGAACATATTGCCAGATGCTTTCTGGGGCTTTCAGGGCCACCTAAATCAGATTCCATTCACGCTAAAATTTCACACGATATCAATCAGTTGGGTCAGAATCATCCGTCACCCAGGATCTGATTTATGGGGCCTGGCAGTGAATGATTGTGTTTGTGTCAGCAGGTGTCCAGCCTAATCACCTGAGTGCAGACCCCTGCTGCCATTTTAATGCAGGCACCGAGGTAGGTGCCATTTGCTTTCTGTGACCTGTCTTACTTACAGGTGCATAGTAAGTCGGGACATTTGTATTTTTTTAAGTATCAAGTATTGTGCAGGATAGGTCCAACGACACTACAATAAAATATTGTACTATATCAATATCAAAACACAAACATGTTCAACTCTTCAACTCCACCATTGCAGAAATATTTAGTGGATATTACGACAACTTGGCTGGCATCATCTGCAGCATTGACTATATGCGAAATGTGTATGTGTCAGCACATACCTGTATGCAGTCTCCACACAGCACCAGTTAAATGGGGCTACAGTAACAATATAATAGGGCATTGAGTTGCAAGCCAAGCAGGAGGTGTCAGATTATACTAAAGTGGAGCTGGCTAACTTAAAAGTAATACAGAGTGAAATGGAAAAAAACCAGGCAGCAGAGAGAGGAGATCTAGCGTCCATACAGTGAGTGGGGCACGCATGCTCCCGCTCTGCCTGCCTGGAGCTCGAGGGCACCAGGCTACCTGTCTTTACATGCACCTGTCACCATTATTACTTGCAACAGCGCTCATTGGACTCACCTGGACTCCTTCCCGTGGTTGATTACCCCCTGAATATCTGTCTGTTCCTCAGTGATGTTCCCTGTGTCCACATTAATGGTTGTTCTTTGTTCCTGTCCAGACGCTGTTCCTGTTCTTTTTCATGTCCGTCAGTTATTAAACATTCACTGTCTGTACTTGCTTCTCATTTCCTGCGTCGATCCTTTCAGTGTGTATATGTGTATGTGTTCGTCAGTGAGAACGGGAGTCAATGTACAGTTGAAGTCGGAAGTATACATCCAACTTAGCCAAATACATTTAAACTCAGTTTTTCACATTTTCTGACATTTCATCCTAGTAAAAATTCCCTTAGGTCAGTTGGATCACCACTTTATTTTAAGAATGTGACATGTCAGAATAATAGCAGAGAGAATTATTTATTTCAGCTTTTATTTCTTTCATCCTAATGGTTCAGAAGCTTGCATACACTCAATTAGTATTTGGTAGCATTGCCTTTAAATTGTTTAACTTGGGTCAAATGTTTCGGGTACAAGCTTCCCACAATAAGTTGGGTGAATTTTGGCCCATTCCTCCTGACAGAGCTGGTGTAACTGAATCAGGTTTGTAGGCCTCCCTGCTCACACACGCTTTTTCAGTTCTGCCCACACATTTTCTATAGGATTGAGATCAGGGCTTTGTGATGGCCACTCCAGTACCTTGACTGTTGTCCTTAAGCCATTTTGCCACAACTTTGGAAGAATGCTTGGGGTCATCGTCCGTTTGGAAGACCCATTTGAGACCAAGCTTTAACTTCCTGACTGATGTCTTGAGATGTTGCTTCAATATATACACATAATTTTCCTGCCTCATGATGCCATCTAGTTTGTGAAGTGCAACAGTCCCTCCTGCAGCAAAGCACCCCCAACATGATGCTGCCACCCTCGTGCTTCACGGTTGGGATGGTGTTCTTCGGCTTGCAAACCTCCCCTTTTTCCTCCAAACATAACAATGGTCATTATGGCCAAACAGTTCTATTTTTGTTTCATCAGACCAGAGTACATTTCTCCAACAAGTATGATCTTTGTCCCCATGTGCAGTTGCAAACCGTAGTCTGTATTTTTTATGGCAGTTTTGGAGCAGTGGCTTCTTCCTTGTGGAGCAGCCGTTCAGGTTATGTCGATATAGGACTCGTTTTACTGTGGATATAGATACTTTTGTACCTGTTTACTCCAGCATCTTCACAAGGTCCTTTGCTGTTGTCCCGGGTTGATTTGCACTTTTCGAGTACGTTCAGCTCTAGGAGACAGAATGTGTTTCCTTCCTGAGCGGTATGACAGCTGCGTGGTCCCATGATGTTTATGCTTGCATACTATTGTTTGTACAGATGAATGTGATACCTTCAGTCATTTGGAAATTGTTCCCATGGATGAGCCAGACATGTGGAGGTCTACAATTTTGAGGTCTTGGCTGATTTTGAGGTCTTGGCTGATTTTCAAATCAAATCAAATCAAATTTATATAGCCCTTTGTACATCAACTGATATCTCAAAGTGCTGTACAGAAACCCAGCCTAAAACCCCAAACAGCAAGCAATGCAGGTGTAGAAGCACGGTGGTTAGGTACAACTCCCTAGAAAGGCCAAAACCTAGGAAGAAACCTAGAGAGGAACGAGGCTATGTGGGGTGGCCAGTCCTCTTCTGGCTGTGCCGGGTAGAGATTATAACAGAACATGGCCAAGATGTTAAAATGTTCATAAATGACCAGCATGGTCGAATAATAATAAGGCAGAACAGTTGAAACTGGAGCAGCAGCACAGCCAGGTGGACTGGGGACAGCAAGGAGTCATCATGTCAGGTAGTCCTGGGGCATGGTCCTAGGGCTCAGGTCCTCCGAGAGAGAGAAAGAAAGAGAATTAGAGAGAGCATATGTGGGGTGGCCAGTCCTCTTCCGGCTGTGCCGGGTGGAGATTATAACAGAACATGGCCAAGATGTTCAAATGTTCATAAATGACCAGCATGGTCGAATAATAATAAGGTAGAACAGTTGAAACTGGAGCAGCAGCACGGCCAGGTGGACTGGGGACAGCAAGGAGTCATCATGTCAGGTAGTCCTGGGGCATGGTCTTAGGGCTCAGGTCCTCCGAGAGAGAGAAGGAGAGAATTAGAGAACGCACACTTAGATCCACACAGGACACCGAATTGGACAGGAGAAGTACTCCAGATATAACAAACTGACCCCAGCCCCCCGACACATAAACTACTGCAGCATAAATACTGGAGGCTGAGACAGGAGGGGTCAGGAGACACATTTTCCCATGATGTCCAGCAAAGAGGCACTGAGTTTGAAGGTAGGCCTTGAAATATATCCACAGGTACACCTCCAATTGACTCATATGATGTCAATTAACCTATCAGAAGCTTCTAAAGCCATGACATCATTATATGGAATTTTCCAAGCTGTTTAAAGGCACAGTCAAACCTCTGACCAACTGGAATTTTAATACAATACATTTTAATACAGTGAATTATAAGTGAAATAATCTGTCTGTATTGTTGGAAAAATTATTTGTGTCATGTACAAAGTAGATGTCCTAACCAACTTGCCAAAACTATAGTTTGTTAACAAGACATTTTTGGAGTGGTGGGTTTGGGATTTAAGATGATTTGTCTCTCTTTTGTATTCCACTGATGGCTGTGATTTCTGTGATTTTGCTCCTGCTTCTTCAAACCTTCGCTGCCTAAAAGGATGGCCCTCTGGGGTCTATGGGGGAAGATCCTGATGGTAAAAGCTTGACTGGCAACACGAATTGCGTCAACCTGACAAGCAGCCCCAAGTCCTGAGGGAAAATCATTGGTAAACCGCTGTCTACAAAGCCCGCTATCTGTGCAGGTTGACTCTTTGCTCCCTTTGTCTTAGTGGGCCCGATCAGTAAATCAAAGACTGCAAACACTATCTCTCTCCTTTTTTTCTTACCTTGAATAGATCGCCTGTGGTCATGGGGGAAATAGGGTTTACGTGAAAGAATAGCTAATGGTTCACCAGGCCGCACAGGGCAGACACACCAAGTGGAAAAGTGAATGCATGTGATGTGATCGTCAGGTTCTTTTGACACGTAGTCCTAGCGAGAGACTTTTAATTATTCAACCTTTTCTTTTCCCTTGAAGTGTACATTAATCTTGTTAGTTTTTTCCTGTGTTAGCAGGCGATGTCTGGCCTGTTCAGGCGAGGATGTGGCTGTCGCCACCATTTCACTTCATAGTGTTTTGGGAGCTGAGAATAAAGGCCAGAAAGAGAGTCCTCCACTGACAAATGGAACCCGCTGTGTATTTTTATAAAAAACCTTTTCAGCTGTAAAATCACAGAGGCTACTGTCTGTTGACTATATGAAAGGGAAATTATGATAAAATTGATGCCGGTAGGATGCTGGTGCATACAAGCATGTGACTGTGTGTGTGTAAGTTTGCGAGCACATATCTCTGTGTGTGTGTGTGTGTGTGTGCGTGTGTGTGTGTGTGTGTGTGTGTGTGTGTGTGTGTGTGTGTGCAGGTTTTGTTAGTTCTAAATGTAATCCGTTATAGTAACTAATTACCTGTCCAAAATTTTAATCAGTAATGTAACTTGTGGATTGCCCAAACTCGGCAATGTAATCTGATTACTTTTGGATTACTTTCCCCTTAGAAGGCATGTAGCCTAGTGGTGAGAGTGTTGAGCCAGTAACCAAAAGGTTGCTACATTGAATCCCCGAGCTGACAAGGAAATAATATGTCATTCCGCCCCTGAATAAGGCAGTTAACTCACTGTTCCCCGGTAAACTGTCATCGTAACTAAGAATTTGTTCTTAATTAACTGACATGCCTATTTAACTAAAGGTTAAAAAAAAGACCCATCAAACACATTTGGTGTGTCAAAACAGTTGTTTCTGACTTCAACTTGTGCTTTTTTCAATGCTGAATTAAATGTCTTTGAGAAAACAGAACGGTGTCATAATGTTTTTTTTTCCCAAACATCCTTTTTGATTTGAAAAGTCATCCAAGAAGTCAACATCTAGTTTTTCAAATGTATCTGTAATTGGATTACAATATTTTAGCTAGTAACGTTTACAGTTACAGTTTTTTGTCATCGGATTACATGTAACTGATTACATGTAATTACAGTACATTTATATTTTAGTAATTTAGCAGACACCCTTATCCAGGGCAAGTATTTGTTTTGGAATATGTACATAAGCTACTCTTTGATGAGCTCGGGTTTCAGGTGCTTTCGGAAGATGGGCAGGAACTCTGCTTTCCTAGCATCAGGGGGAATCTGGTTCCACCACTGAGATGTGTCAGGAAAGAGAAGACCTTGGTCTGGGCTGAGCGGGAGCTGGGATGGGGTGGGAGGGCCAAGAGACTACGGAGTGCTCGAGTTGGGGTGGAGGGTTTGAGCATAGCCTGAAGGTAGGGAGGGGTAGTTCCTCTTGTAGTGGAAATGAGCTTCGACTGGAAGCCAGTGGAGTGTGGAGGAGCGGGTTGACATGGGAGAACTTGGGAAGGTTGAAAGCCAGACAGGCTGCAGCATTCTGGATTAGTTGCAGGGGTTTGATGGCACAAGCGGGAAGCCAGCCATCAGCGTGTTCCAGTAGTTCAGATGGGAGATGACAAATGCCTGGATTAGGACCTGATCCACTTCCTGTGTGAGGTAGGTTCGTACTCTACGGATACTGTAGAGCATGAACCTGCAGGTGTGAGTCACTGCTCTGATGTTTTCAGAGAATTACAGGGTGTTGTCCAGGGTCACGGCAAGGTTCTTTGCACTGGGTGGGCGACACTTTGGCATTGCCAACCATGATGGAGAGGTCTTTGAGTGGACAGGCCTTCCCCGGGACGAAGAGCAGCTCTGTCTTGTCGAAGTTGACATTGAAGTAGTGGGCTGACATCCAATCTGAGATATCTGCCTGGCATGCAGAGATGCGTGTCGCCACCTGGGTGTCCGAAGGGGGGAAGGAGAAAAGTAGTTGTGTGTCATCTGCATTGCAATGTTAGGAAAGACCATGTGAGGATATGACAGAGCCAAATTACTTGGTGTGTGTGTGTGTGTGTGTGTGTGTGGGGGGGGAGGTTCTTAATTGACAAACACACAAGCTGGTGTAATGAACTGAGACATATCTCTGGGTGTAACCTACAAGTAGCAAAAACGCAGCTACAGCTAATTAATCTGGCAGAAGTGCCTGTGACTCCCTCTGAAATGCATTTGCAGTATTTAATAGTTAGTAATTGACTTGTATCCTGTGAAATGTGAAATGCAGAGAGTCCCTCCCATGGGGAAGACTTCCTGTGGAGGGAGCTACACAGTGAGGTAATACAGTCGAGAAGAGGGGTTTCACTTTGTAAAGCACTGCCAAGAGATTTCAGAAAGGTTTTCTGTGTTGAGCTGAGACTCATACATCAAATACCTATATACAGGCCAGATACTCAAGCATAGTTTGCACATACAGATAAACCTGATGGAGTTAGTCACCCATTAGAGCAGTTATCCCTGGTGGTCCTTGTCAGTTGTGATGATAGCTCCACAATTGCACATCTCCTGTTGGTCTGCTAAGTCTGGGGCAACGCTCCAGAACAGATCCACCTGACCTGGATTCCTCCATTGTGTCAGGACTGGGTCATCAACCTGTGCCAGTGAGCACAGCTTGACTACTTATATTTAGGATGCATTACCGTCTGTCCCAAAATGATTCAAGCTGTGTTCTCCCCTGGGTATCCAGTCAGCTCATCCTCCCACTGCCTCATCTAAAAGGTAAGGCTGTGACCTTTCATCATGACCCACGCTGTTTGTCTTTAGCGTGGTGCTGTACCTTGACCTTTCCAGTCCTTTTAGCCCCAGCAGGTAATCAATTAGCGGCTACTTAGATTATTACAGTCAAAGGTGATTATTACATGGGGGAGTGAGCCGGATGAAATATAGTTTTTAATGATTACTTGGTCTCAGATCCATCGGGTAGTTGAGGCCGGCCGGTAAATGGGAGGACACATCCTTGAAGACTCTGGAAGGGTATGAGAAAGTGCATACGGTGGTTTTCAGATTGTTATGTCGTGGCTGCACTGTTTACAGACGTGCGATTGGAGGGAGTCCATGGTGGGACTGGACACCACATCTCTCTCTCTCTCTCTCTCTCTCTCTCTCTCTCTCTCTCTCTCTCTCTCTCTCTCTGTGTTAACTAAGTGCACAATCAACTTCATTATTTGGTCTGTCAGGTCAAAGCATGGGAAAGGGATATTTTCCGTGGCAGAAGAATGGTGTTCAGATTTGTTGAACAGTTAAAAAAAATATATATAGTCCTTGACACTCGTCCATCTTTCTTCTCTCCCTTGACAAGACTTAGTGTCTGGCATGAGAGGGAAGGAGGGAGAGAGAGTGTGGCAGCCTTCCTGGTTCCTGCTCACTGTCATTGCGGGATGTGCCCTCTGATTAAAGACGAGGTCGTCCCTGGATACCACAAAGCTTTTTAAGTGGCACGCCGATCTTCAACCTGGACCAGAACTACAGTAGCACCAGCCTAATGCACCTGGGACAACACACACAGCTCCCTATAATTGTCACAAATCTCTTCTTATTAAGTGGGGGAGTTGGCGATGTTCATGTGAATGAGTGAGTGATAAGATGAGTCAAAATAATTACCCCAGTTTGGCTGGAGGCATAACTAAAGCTGTGCCCCTCTTTATCTAAGACGACTGAGGGGAGGAGACTTGAAGAAGCTATATGTTGATGTCTGAGCCAGTGCATCAGAAATAGAGAAACAGGAAGCAACTAGCTAAGCTAAGCCTTCAGAGGTGTGACAGCAGTGGGTGCTGTGTAACAGCGGAACCATCCAATCCAGTTTTCCACATGACCACTTCTCTGCTTTGAATGACCTTTTGGCCTGCGAGGGCTGGTGTAGAGACAGCAGAAGTTAGCCCGGCAAATGTCATTCTCTTTCTCAGCAGGTTTACTGCTACTCCTGTGAGATGCAAGGTTTAGCTACTGTACAATGCTGATTTTACCAGCACCTGAATGACCAAGTCAGTCAACTATAAAAACCTTTCTGAAGAATATATGAGATTTGTCCTTACCCACTTGGTTATGTATTCATATTGTAATGCTTGGAATTAAAGCCTTGATATTTTGTATTAACTTTTGATATGGTTAGTTGACTTTTACTTATTAATTGTGTTAAAGTAGATGTAATTGTAATTTTTGGTCAACGATCTACACAAAATACTCTGTAATGTGAAAGCAGAAGAAAAATCCTAACATTTGTAAACAAAGAAACTGAAAAAAAAACAAGTCAAGACATGCCCTGAGTCAAGACATGTTAGAATCCCCTTTGGAAGTGATTATAGCTGTGAGTATTTCTGGGTAGGTCTCTAAGAGCTTTGCACACCTGGATTGTACAATATTTGCACATTATTATTAAAACAATTCTTCAAGCTCTGTCAAGTTGGTTGTTGATTTTTGCGAGTCAGCCATTTTCAAATCCTGTCATAGATTTTCAAGACAATTTAAGTCAAAATTGCAACTAGGCCACTCAGGAACATTCAATGTTGTCTTGGTAAGCAACTCCAGTGTATATTTGGCCTTGTGTTTTAGGTTATTGTCCTGCTGAAAGGTGAAATTGTCTCCCAGTGGCTGTTGGATAGCAGACTGAACCAGGATTTCTTCTAGAATTTTGCCTGTGCTTCGCTCTATTCCATTTCCTTTTATCATAAAAAGCATCCTAATTCTTATCAATGACAAGCATGCCCATAACATGATGCATCCACCATTATGCTTGAAAATATGAAGAGTGGTACTCATTGATGTCTTGTGTTGAATTTGCCTAAAATATAGCACTTTGTATTCAGGACAGAAAGTTCATTTCTTTGTCAATTCTTTTGCTGTCTTACTTCAGAGCCCAATTGCAAACAATATGCATGTTTTGGAATATACTTATTCATTATTTTCAGTCTTTTAGTTTAGTATTGTGGAGTAACTGCAATGTTGTTGATGCGTCTTCAGTTTTCCCATATCACAGCCATTAATACATTTTGGAACTGTTTTAAAGTCACAATTGGCCTCATGGTGAAATCCCTGAGTGGTTTCCTTCCTCTCTGACAACTGAGTTAGGAAGGATGCCTGTATCTTTGTAGTGACTGGGTGTATTGATACACCATCCAAAGTGTAATTAATAACTTCATCATGCTCAAAGGGATATTCAATGTCTTCCTTTTTATTTATCCATATCCATCTACCAATAGGTTACCTTCTTTGCGAGGCATTGGAAAACCTCTGTGGTCTTTGTGGTTGAATCTGTGTTTGAAATGCACTGCCTGACTGAGGGACCTTTATGATAATTGTATGTGTGAGGTATAGAGATGAGGTAGACATTGCAAAATCAATGGTAAACACTATTATTGCAAACAGAGTGAGTTCAATTTATATGACTTGTTAAGCACATTTTAGCTTTTGAAGTTATTTAGGCTTGCCATAACAAAGGGTTGATTACTTATTGACTCAATACATTTCAGCTTTTAATTTTTTATTTTTTTGTAAACATTTAGAAAAACATCATTCCACTTTGACATTATGGGATATTGTGTGTAGGCCAGTGACACAAAATCTCAGTTTTATCCTTTTTAAATTCAAAACAAAATGTGGAAAAAGTCAAGGGGTATGGACACTTTCTGAAGGCACTGTATACACAATGGGAAATATGTAAAGAATTGGCTTTTACTGATGGTATTTTAGCACATGATAAAGCGGCAGGCTTCATCAATACATCAATATACTGTATGGGGTGCTGACAGAGCATAGGCTGTGTTTACTGTGAAATCCCTGGGCACATTCCTTCACAGCTATTGATCGGTTATCCCACAAAACACAAGCCTTTGAGTTTCAAGGTTCCACACACGCTCACACACATTGAGCGCCCCTATGCCTCTTTTGGAGGAAGAACTCACTCCTGCAATGCACCAAAGGTCAGCGGACTTATTTCACTTTATTATCTCTCTCTCTCTCTCTCTCTCTCTCTCTCTCTCTCTCTCTCTCTCTCTCTCTCTCTCTCTCTCTCTCTCTCTCCTATGCTCCCTCCCAAGGATTCCTTAAGCAGTGAAAACGCCACTTTATCATTTTGATGAATCTGCTTCTCAAGGAAAGCCCATCTATGTTTCCCATGAGCTAATGCCAAGACAAATGCCCCGTCCTCCTCACCGGTTTTATGTTTAGGGTGATGCCGAGTGACACCTTGATTAAAGAAGGTTAAGGGATCTGGCGAAGCTGTCAGTCACGTCCATGACGGATTGGTGACAAAGGGGTCAAGGCTGCAGTGGAGAGGGTGGAAATTGTCCCCCAGAATCTCTTTTGGCTCTACAGGTTAGGTGGATTTACAATTGCCCAGGTGTTCATGCAGAGTCATGGCAGCCATGTTTAAATTGAACCAGACGTCTGAGAAGGGACAGTGGGAATGTGACTTTGAGGAGAATGTTCGCTGGAAGGAGAAAAAGGATGATGTGGTATACCTTTTTTTCCTACTTAAAACCCTATGACTGACCTCCATTGTTTTATCAAATAACACTCTCGGGAATGCAGTGTCCGTCATAGATGTCCCTAAACAGACCCTTGTGGTTGCTGAAGGGTACTCTGTGCATAGAAGGGGGAGATATTGTCCTTAGACAAAGTAGCCAAGATAGAGAGATAATTCTCATACATACCACTACACGGCAGAGCATTCTAACACATAATCTCTCTGTTACGTACCACCTGAGAACTGGAGAAGTGACATTGGAAAGAAAACAGGACCATTGTCCTTTGAACGTAAGTGATGCACAAGGGTGTATGATGTTATTTTGCTGTAGATTACCACTGTTTTCGAAGATGGGTTGTTTGACCTTGAATAAAGCTGCGGAAAGTAGTCTCGGCAGAATTTGGTAGCGTGGAAGGGAGAAGAACAACTCGCCTCGACGTGAGTAATTTCCCCGGCCCCACTCATCCATATCTGGACCAGAGAGATCTGCACTCTCACTGCAGAATTATGTATGCTCCTTTGAGAGATAGTTCCAAGCACAGAGAAAATAACTCTGGCCAGCTGCAAAGGCTTTGGGCCGCTGGGCATGTCTCTGTTCGACTGCTATATCTTAGATAGGCCATATTCTATATTTGAGTCCATTCTTGTTGTGAGGAATCTGAAAATGTGCTCCAATTATGTTAGTTTTGAGCATTATTGGTGTTTTAGAGTAGATTTTTTTCCAATTCAACTTTTAGATTTGAGGATACAATTGACGGTGCTAACCTTAGTTATCCTCCAATGTGGATTCTACATTTGATTGTTATTGAGCTTTTGTGTTGCGCAACTGTCAAACAGACACAGCTGGATACCTAGGATAAAAGTAGAGACACAAGAAAAAACATACAGTATCAGAGGCTTGTGTGTTTGTTTGATGTAAAGAACACCCTCAGCGATTGTCACGTTCTGACCATAGTTCTGTTATTTTATTATTTGTTTTAGTATGGTCAGAGCGTGAGTTGGGGTGGGTAGTCTATGTTTGTTTTTCTATGCTGTTTTTTGTGTTTGGCCTAGTATGGTTCTAAATCAGAGGCAGGTGTCATTAGTTTTCTCTGATTTATAATCATACTTAGGTAGCCTGGGTTTCACTTTTGGTTTGTTTCCGTGTGAGTGTTTGGGCCACACGGTACTGTTTCGGTTTTGTATGTTTCACATTTATTATTTTGTTCCAGTGTTCAGTTGTGTTTTTTGAATAAATCAATATGGACACTTACCACGCTGCGTTTTGGTCCGATCCTTACTCCTCCTCAGACGAAGAGGAGGAAATCCGTTACAGTGATCATCATTTTCCTGATAAATATTTGAGACATGGCTCCAAACATCCAAACACACACACACGCGCTAAGCAGTACTTTAGCGCGCGTGTGTGTGTGTGTGTGTGTATGTGTGGGCGTGTGCGTGTCCAGACACTGGTGTGTCCTCTCAGACTCTGGGCATTATGGGTTTATATGTCTAACAGATCCATGCTCTCCTAGTAAGCCACCCTTACAGGCCTCCACCATATAAACACTGGGCTAAGCAGCTCCACTGGTGCTTCCTCTAGCCTAAACACACCCTCCACACCCAGAGCGCCTGGCTGGCTGGCCTCAGTGTGCCTCAGTGTGGTATACCAAACACAACAGCATTCTATAATAACAGGCCTCCTTAACAGCCATGACTGGAAGCGAGAGGCTAATTGGCACAGACATATAGGGGGCTTTACAAAGAAGAAGGCCGTAGGAATTTTTCTGGGCTTTTGCTGGGTGGGCTGTGTGCTTGTAGATAAACACGTCACTAACAAACCCCTATCAGGCCTTTCCCCGTTGTAGTTGTTGGTGAGTTATAGCTGAACGGCTGTTTGTAGTTCTGCTGCGCTAGCTGTTGAGAAACGTGTTTGTTTTTCCTATCTGTCTTTATAATGCATGAGAGAGAGAGAGAGAGCTGCTGTCACTCCGGATGGCTATGCCTTGTTCATGTCAAACATCAAATCAAATCAAATTGTATTTGTCACATGTGCTGAATTCAACAGTGAAATGCTTTACTTACAAGCCCTTACAATGCAACAATGCATTTTATGAAAAATACCTAAAAAATAAAAATAAGAAATAAAAATAACAAATGATTAGAGAGCAGCAGTAAAATAACAATAGCGAGGCTATATACAGGGGGTACCGGTACAGAGTCAATGTGCGGGGGCACAGGTTAGTTGAGGTAATTGATATAATATGTACATGTAGGTAGAGTTATTAAAGTGACTATGCATAGATAATAACAGAGAATAGCAGCAGTGCAAAGGGGGGGGTATGCAAATAGTCTGGGTAGCCAATTGATTAGATGTTCAGGACTCTTATAGCTTTGGGGTAGAAGCTGTTTAGAAGCCTCTTGGACCTAGACTTGGTGCTCTGGTACCTCTTGGCGTACGGTAGCAGAGAGAACAGTCTATGACTAGGATGGCTGGAGTCTTTGACAATTTTTAGGGCCTTCCTAGGACACCGCCCAGTAAAGAGGTCCTGGATGGCTGGGTGAGGTACTGGGGCCAAGCTTTCTGTCGGTCAATGGGTATCTGGAGGGGGCAACGCAAAGCAGACAGATATATTGTTTACTCTTTCTGAAGAAATACTGATTTGAAACCATAGAGTACGAGTACAGTATATACTTAAGACATGAAAATAAAGTTGCTCTGTTGACATGTAACAGCACTTTAGTGTTGGGAGAGTTTATCCTGGATTTAACATTTATTTACCACAGCTTTTGCTCAAGGATAATTCCTGGACTTAAATTCAGAGGAAATCCTCAAATTTCCTGAAGGGGAGAGTTGTGTGGGATTAAAACGGCCCGGTCTTCTTTTCTACCCTGTCTTATATGAACATTTCCCCCTCTGCTCCGCGAGGCTCTAGCACCGGGAACTTGGGTTGCTCGTCTTTGGATTTCCATGTATTACTCTGAGAAAAGTTCTCTCTCCAGCTGAATTGGAAATAGGGAAGCAAGGGGACATTTTTCTCCCCTAGTAGCCCCATAGGTTGGCTTATCAGACCCAGCAGATGCACAGAGCTCATGGGACCTCATCAAGCAGTCTCTTGGAATGCATACCTGCTGCCGCTCAACCGTTACCCCGTCCCTGAGAGCCCCTTCTCTCCAGGGACAGGCACACCAATTACCTAAGCCAGGGAAGAAACCTAATGTAAGAAGTTCCATCACATTTGAAAAGTCTATGCGGTTGGAATTCGTTTTCTATAGCAGCATCATATCATAGAATTCCTCAAGAGGGTATATTGATATACAGTGGTGTGTGCAGTGTATCAGTATACTGTTGATGTATATACAGTGGTGTGTGCAGTGCATCAGTATACTCTTGATGTATATACAGTGGTGGGTGCAGTGTATCAGTATACTGTTGATGTATATACAGTGGTGTGTGCAGTGTATCAGTATACTGTTGATGTATATACAGTGGTATGTGCAGTGTATCAGTATACTGTTGATGTATATACAGTGGTGTGTGCAGTGTATCAGTATACTGTTGATGTATATACAGTGGTGTGTGCAGTGTATCAGTATACTGTTGATGTATATACAGTGGTGTGTGCAGTGTATCAGTATACTGTTGATGTATATACAGTGGTGTGTGCAGTGTATCAGTATACTGTTGATGTATATACAGTGGTATGTGCAGTGTATCAGTATACTGTTGATGTATATACAGTGGTGTGTGCAGTGTATCAGTATACTGTTGATGTATATACAGTGGTGTGTGCAGTGTATCAGTATACTGTTGATGTATATACAGTGGTGTGTGCAGTGTATCAGTATACTGTGTATGTATATACAGTGGTGTGTGCAGTGTATCAGTATACTGTTGATGTATATACAGTGGTATGTGCAGTGTATCAGTATACTGTTGATGTATATACAGTGGTGTGTGCAGTGTATCAGTATACTGTTGATGTATATACAGTGGTGTGTGCAGTGCATCAGTATACTGTGTATGTATATACAGTGGTGTGTGCAGTGCATCAGTATACTGTTGATGTATATACAGTGGTGTGTGCAGTGTATCAGTATACTGTTGATGTATATACAGTGGTGTGTGCAGTGTATCAGTATACTCTTGATGTATATACAGTGGTGTGTGCAGTGTATCAGTATACTGTTGATGTATATACAGTGGTGTGTGCAGTGTATCAGTATACTGTTGATGTATATACAGTGGTGTGTGCAGTGTATCAGTATACTGTTGATGTATATACAGTGGTGTGTGCAGTGTATCAGTATACTGTTGATGTATATACAGTGGTGTGTGCAGTGTATCAGTATACTGTTGATGTATATACAGTGGTGTGTGCAGTGTATCAGTATACTGTTGATGTATATACAGTGGTGTGTGCAGTGTATCAGTATACTGTTGATGTATATACAGTGGTGTGTGCAGTGTATCAGTATACTGTTGATGTATATACAGTGGTGTGTGCAGTGTATCAGTATACTCTTGATGTATATACAGTGGTGTGTGCAGTGTATCAGTATACTGTTGATGTATATACAGTGGTGTGTGCAGTGTATCAGTATACTGTTGATGTATATACAGTGGTGTGTGCAGTGTATCAGTATACTGTTGATGTATATACAGTGGTGTGTGCAGTGTATCAGTATACTCTTGATGTATATACAGTGGTGTGTGCAGTGTATCAGTATACTTTTGATGTATATACAGTGGTGTGTGCAGTGTATCAGTATACTCTTGATGTATATACAGTGGTGTGTGCAGTGTATCAGTATACTCTTGATGTATATACAGTGGTGTGTGCAGTGTATCAGTATACTGTTGATGTATATACAGTGGTGTGTGCAGTGTATCAGTATACTCTTGATGTATATACAGTGGTGTGTGCAGTGTATCAGTATACTGTTGATGTATATACAGTGGTGTGTGCAGTGTATCAGTATACTGTTGATGTATATACAGTGGTGTGTGCAGTGTATCAGTATACTGTTGATGTATATACAGTGGTGTGTGCAGTGTATCAGTATACTGTTGATGTATATACAGTGGTGTGTGCAGTGTATCAGTATACTGTTGATGTATATACAGTGGTGTGTGCAGTGTATCAGTATACTGTTGATGTATATACAGTGGTGTGTGCAGTGTATCAGTATACTGTTGATGTATATACAGTGGTGTGTGCAGTGTATCAGTATACTGTTGATGTATATACAGTGGTGTGTGCAGTGTATCAGTATACTGTTGATGTATATACAGTGGTGTGTGCAGTGTATCAGTATACTGTTGATGTATATACAGTGGTGTGTGCAGTGTATCAGTATACTCTTGATGTATATACAGTGGTGTGTGCAGTGTATCAGTATACTCTTGATGTATATACAGTGGTGTGTGCAGTGTATCAGTATACTCTTGATGTATATACAGTGGTGTGTGCAGTGTATCAGTATACTCTTGATGTATATACAGTGGTGTGTGCAGTGTATCAGTATACTCTTGATGTATATACAGTGGTGTGTGCAGTGTATCAGTATACTGTTGATGTATATACAGTGGTGTGTGCAGTGTATCAGTATACTGTTGATGTATATACAGTGGTGTGTGCAGTGTATCAGTATACTGTTGATGTATATACAGTGGTGTGTGCAGTGTATCAGTATACTGTTGATGTATATACAGTGGTGTGTGCAGTGTATCAGTATACTGTTGATGTATATACAGTGGTGTGTGCAGTGTATCAGTATACTGTTGATGTATATACAGTGGTGTGTGCAGTGTATCAGTATACTGTTGATGTATATACAGTGGTGTGTGCAGTGTATCAGTATACTGTTGATGTATATACAGTGGTGTGTGCAGTGTATCAGTATACTGTTGATGTATATACAGTGGTGTGTGCAGTGTATCAGTATACTGTTGATGTATATACAGTGGTGTGTGCAGTGTATCAGTATACTGTTGATGTATATACAGTGGTTTGAAAAAGTATTTTCCCCCTTTCTAATTTTCTCTACTTTTGCAAATTCTTTACACTGAATGTTGTCAGATTTTCAAACAAAACCTGATATTAGATAAAGGGAACCTAAGTGAACAAATAACACAACAATCACATACTTTTTTCAGTTATTTCACAAACAAAGTCATGCAACACCCTATGCGAAAAAGTATAATAATAAGATAAGATTAGGGAGATACCTAGTCAGTTGTCCAAGTGAATGTATTCTGAAATGTGTCTTCCGCATTTAACCCAACCCCTCTGAATCAGAGAGGTGCGTAAATTGCCCCCTTACACTCAATAACTAGTTATGCCACCTTTAGGCGCAATGACTGGAACCAAACACTTCCTGTAGCTGTTGATCAGCTTCTCACGTCACTGTGGAGGAATTTGGGCACGCTCTTCCATAGAGAACTGCTTTAACTCAGCTTTCTAACCATTTTCATGAGGACTGGATTGTGTGTTTTGGATCGTTGTCTTGTTGCATGACCCAGCTGCACTTCAGCATCAGCTCACAGATGGGTGGCCTGACATTCTGCTGTAGAATTCTCTGATACAGAACAGAATTCATGGTTCCTTCTATTAAGGCATGTAGTCCAGATACGGAAGCAGCAAAGCATCCCCAAACCATCACACTACCACCACCATTCTTGACCGTTGGTATAAGGTTCTTACGGTTGAATGCAGTGTTTGGTTTTTGCCAGGCATAATGTGACCCATGTCGTCCAAAAAGTTATACTTTTGACTCCTCTGTCCATAGAAAATTCTTACAGGAGTATTGATGATCATTTGGGTGCTTTTTGGCAAACTTGATTCAACTTTTTAGACGAGATGGGTCCCATTATGTCTGGTGAAAACCAACACTGGATTCCACAGTAAGAACCTCATACCAACGATATTGGTAGTCTGATTGTTTGGGGATGCTTTGCTGCCTCAGGACCTGAATGACTTGCCTTAATAGAAGGAACCATGAATTCTGCTCTGTATCAGAGAATTCTACAGGAGAATGTCAAACCCACAAATATCGCTGAGGTATAGCAGTTCTCCATGGAAGAGTGTGCCAAAATTCTGCCACAGACATGAGAAACTACTGGAAGCGTTTGGTTCCAGTCATTGCAGCTACAGTGCCTTGCAAAAGTATTCATCCCCCTTTTCCTATTTTGTTGCATTACAACCTGGAATTTAAATAGATTTTATTTGGATTTCATGTAATGGACATGCACAAAATAGTCCAAATTGGTGAAGTGAAAAAATGACTTGTTTCAAAATAAAAACAAAAAAAATGGTGCATGTATATATATTCACCCCTTTGCTATGAAGCCCCTAAATAAGATCTGCTGCAACCAATTACCTTCAGAAGTCACATAATTAGTTAAATAAAGTCTGTCTGTGTGCAATCTAAGTGTCACATGATCTCAGTATACACCTGTTCTGAAAGGCCCCAGAACAACACCACTAAGCAAGTGTCACCATGAAGACCAAGGAGCTCTCCAAACAGGTCAGGAACAAAGTTGTGGAGAAGTACAGTTCAGGGTTGAGTTATAAAAAAAGTATCAGAAACTTTGAACATCCCATGGAGCACCATTAAATCCATAAATTTTTTGGAAAGAATATGGCACCACAATAAACCTACCAAGAGTGGGCTACCCACCTAAACTCCCGGACCGGGTAAGGAGGGTATTAATCAGAGAGGCAACAAAGAGACCAAAGATAACCCTGAAGGAGCTGCAAAGCTCCACAGCGGAGATTGGAGTATCTGTCCATAGGACCACATTAAGCCGTACACTCCACAGAGCTGGGATTTTACGGAAGAGTGGCCAAAAAAAACATTGCTTAAAGAAATAATAAGCAAACACGTTTGATGTTCGCCAAAAGGCATGTGGGACACTCCACAAACATACGTAAGAAGGTACTCTTGTCAGATGAGACTAAAATTGAGCTTTTTGGCCATCAAGGAAAACACTATGTCTGGCACAAACCCAACACCTCTCATCACCCTGAGAACACCATGGGGATGCTTTTCATTGGCAGGGACTGGGAAACTGGTCAGAATTGTATGACTTAAAGATTGCTGTACACCAGCGGAACCCTTTCAACTTGAAGGAGCTAGAGCAGTTTTGCCTTTAATGTGCAAAAATCCCAGTGGCTAGATGTGCAAAGTTTACAGAGACATACCCCAAGAGACTTGCAGCTGTAATTATCAAGCCACAAGGCGAGACCCAAATGCAGACACAGGAGGCAGATGGCTGGAGTCTTACAATGTTTATCAATCCAAAGGGATAGGCAAGAGAATGGTCGTGGACAGGCAACAATGTCAGAACCAGATCAGAGTCCAGGAGGTACAAAGTGACAGACAGGCTCGTGGTCAAGGCAGGCAGAATGGTCAGGCAGGCAGGTACAAAGTCCAGAAACAGGCAAGGGTCAAAACCGGGAGGACTAGAAAAAGGAGAATTCAAAAAGCAGGAGAACGGGAAAACCGCTGGTTGACTTGGAAACATACAAGACAAACTGGCACAGAGAAACAGGAAACACGGGGATAAATAAATAAACACCTGGAGGGGGTGGATAAAATGTGGATAAAATCACAAGGACAGGTGAAATAGATCAGGGCGTGACAGTAATTGCTGAAAAGGGTGGTTTTTACAAAGTATTGGCTTGGGGAGGGGGGGTGAATAGTTATGCATGCTCCAGTTTTCATTTTTTTTGCCTTATTTCTTGTTTGTTTCACAAGAGAAAATATTTTACTTCAAAGTGGTAGGCATATTGTGTAAGTCAAATGATACAAACTCCCCCAAAATATATTTTAATTCCAGGTTGTAAGGCAACAAAATAGGAAAAATGCCAAGGGGAGTGAATACTTTCGCAAGCCACTGTAATGGTGGCACAACCAGTTATTGAGTGTAAGGGGGCCATTACTTTTTCAGACAGGGGAATTAGATTGGATTTATTTATTTGCAAATGCAGGTTCCCTTTCTCTAATATCAGGTTTTGGTTGAAGATCTGCTAACATTCAGAATAAAAAACTTGCAAAAGTAGTGAAAATTAGAAAGGAGGCAAGTACTTTTTTACGGCACTACTTTGTCAGTACACCTCCCACACTATACCCAAAGCTAGGAATTAAATGCAGGCTTTATTATACTTAGAGGGTTGTAATTAGCTTGTTGTTAGAGGGTGGGCGTTCCATGTATACACGGTGTATGAAGCAGATTCTTTGCTGAAGATCATTTAACTGCTTCGATCCGAGGAAGCCATTGAGTTCAGAGAATCTGTGACCTTTCGTAGTTCAGACTTCTCTGCTTATATTATTTGTCTGCCAGATATACATTTTTAATCAGCACATCCATCAAATGAGGCCTCCAGATAAGGACCGAGCTCACATCTCACGTTAGGTTTGTTTAGCGGGAGGAAAGGAATGACTTTCCACAAGCAGCTTAACCTCTAGCGACGAGCAATCCCGTATCCGGGAGCGTAATCATAGCCTCAAGCGCATTACCATAACACAACGTTTTTATATTCATAAAAATCGCAAATGAAATGAAATAAATATATTCAAACACAAGCTTAGCCTTTTGTTAACAATACTGTCATCTCAGATTTTCAAAATATGCGTTACAGCCAACGCTAGACAAGCATTTGTGTAAGTTTAGCATGGCATAATGCTATGCTAGGCTGTGCTGGCAGTAGGCAGCATTTAAACAAAAATAAGAAAAGCAACCAAATTAAATAATTAACCTTTGAAGAACTTCAGATGTTTTCACTCAGGAGACTCCCAGTTAGATAGCAAATGTTCCAAACGTCACGTTTGTTCATCCTGCTTGGCTGAGAAATCGACAGAAAAATACTTCAACTATAACGCATTAGCATAACACAACTTTTTCTATTCATGAAAATCGCAAATGAAATGAAATAAATATATTGAAACACAAGCTTAGCCTTTTGTTAACAAAACTGTCATCTCAGATTTTCAAAATATGCTTTTCAACCAAAGCTACACAAGCATTTGTGTAAGAGTATTGATAGCCTAGCATAGCATTAATCCTAGCATTCAGCAGGCAACATTTTCACAAAAACAAGAAAAGCATTCAAATAAAATCATTTACCTTTGAAGAACTTCGGATGATTTCAATGACGACACTCTGTTAGATAGCAAATGTTAATTTGCGAAATAGCTCCGTTTTGTTCATCACGTTTGGCTATGAAAAAGACCGGAAAATGCAGTCACTACAATGCCAAACGTTTTTTCAAATTAGCTCCATAATATCGACAGAAACATGGCAAACGTTGTTTAGAATCAATCCTCAAGGTGTTTTTCACATATCTATTCAATAATATATCAGTCCTGACAGTTGGTTTCTCATCAGAAGCGAATGGAAAAATACTGCAGCTGGAGATTACGCAATAATTGCAACGGAGTACACCAAGCGACTACCTGGTAGATGTAGTCTCTTATGGCCAATCTTCCAATGATATGCCTACAAATACGTCACAATCCTGTTGACACCTTGGTGAAGCGACAGAAAGCCTAAGCTCATTCGTGGCCCATTCACAGCCATATAAGGAGTCATTGGCATGATGCGGTTTCCAAAAATGCGGCACTTCCTGATTGGATTTTTATCTGGGTTTCGCCTGTAACATCAGTTCTGTGGCACTCACAGACAATGTCTTTGCAGTTTTTGAAACGTCAGAGTGTTTTCTTCCCAAAGCTCTCAATTATATGCATAGTCGGGCATCTTTTCATGACAAAATATCTTGTTTAAAACGGGAACGTTTTTCATCCAAAAAATTTAAATAGCGCCCCCTATATCCAAGAAGTTAAATCATAGACATCTCTCTTTTCATTTAACAGAAAAAGACATGTATCTCTAATACTTTTGTCAGTGAAGGTAAAGAAAAGTATTTAATGATGAAAACAACATATTTTCTTCAATTAACTTGTGGTTTTCCATAAATTCTGTCTACTCTCCAACCATCCCTTTAATATGGTCGGTGGTGGTGTCTATTTGAAGACAACTAACCTTTCCATTATCTGAAAGCATTCAAAGGTGAATAGAACAAAAAATTGAAGTTTGTGAACAAACACACTTCACTCATTTACAAACATTTACAAACCCTACCCCACAATGATGTACATGCTCATACAGTGCATTCAGAAAGTATTCAGACCCCTTCCCATTTTCCACATTTTGTTATGTTACAGCCTTATTCAAAAATTTATTAAATATTGAGCGATTGAGGGAAAGATGAACAGAACAAAGTACAGAGAGATCCTTGACGAAAACCTACTCCAGGGAGCTCAGGACTTCAGACAGGGGTGAAGGTTTAACTCAGCTTCGGGACTAGTCTCTAAAAGTGCTTGAGTGGCCAGTCAGAGCACGGACTTGAACCCAATCCATCTCTGGAGAGACCTGAAAATATCTGTGCAGCAACACTGACAGAGCTTGAGTGGATCTGCAGAGAAGAATGTGAGAAACTCCTCAAATACAGGTGTGCAAAGCTTTTAGTTTCAACTCAAATCAAATGTTATTGGTCATACCCATGAACACTCGAGGCTGTAATCGCTACCAAAGGTGCTTCAACAAAGTACTGAGTAAGGGTCTGAATACTTATGTAAATGTAATATTTCCGTTTTTATATATATATTAGCAATCATTTCTCAAAACCTGTTTTTGTTTTGTCGTTATGGGGTATTGTGTTTAGATTGATGAGGGAAGAAATGAAGGCTGTAACAAAACAAAATGTGGAAAAAGTCAAGGGGTCTGAATACTTTCCATATGCACTGTCCACTTTAGAAATTAGGGTATGAGCAGAAGAACTAGGGGATAAATTGTCTGAGAAAAACTGATGATTGAGAAAGTGGCAACAGTGCTGGGGGGTTGCCAGCTAGAGGGTCTGTTGTGTCCAAGGGGGAGATGGCAAGGTAGTTTTCGCTCGCTTTCTCTCACATGTTGATGCTTTCCTCACCTGTGCCAAACCGACTCACCACACTAGCCTCAATTACGCTGACATTCACATACTGTATAGCCTGGGCATCCACACAAGACATCTCAGAGAGAACGTGCACGGAGAAACCCATTCATTTGAAGATAGAGTGGGAAGGAAAGCCAAGGTTGATGTGTGACCTTTAGGTGCTTGATTAGCATTGATTCTAGACGGGTCTCCAGTCAAAACATCTGCGCTCATAATTGTTTCTCCGATTTTTTTAATTGCTTTTCCCCAAAGAGCTCTTTCCATTTACTACAAGCAAGCAACCTGTGTAAGGTAGAAAAAAGAGGATAAACAGGACTTGTTAATTGGTGAAAACGACCTACCACACATGCAGCCAGGCCTTTTTGTTATTATTAGGAGAGAAAAGGGCTCTTAACTTCTCAGCAATTATGCTTACACATTACTTGCTTATTTCCTGCCTCCCTGGCAGTACTAAGGTACTTGAGCAGCCAGTGGAAGATTTTTGACTTAATGAAAAGCTCTCCACTGTTGGAAGCACATGCAGACTATCTTTTAATTAAAACTGAGGTATCCAGGTAATTTACTTTCATTAAGCGTTAAATGCAGAGTAATTGGACTACAGATTGTAAAAAGTTGATTAGTGGTGTTTGAGTCATTTGCCGAGTTGAACTATCAACGAACCTGCTACTACACTCTGGTAGGGGGGCAGATGCTGTTTGACACACATGCCTTGTGTCCGTAGATCAAACCACACAGATGTACAGAATAGTAGTAAATCTGGTGTAAACTCAGGGCCAATGTTATTCTTTCTCTCTCCCTCTCAATTATCTTTCTCTTGCGTGCTTTCTCTCTCACACTCTCACTCCCTCCATCAAACCCCTCACTCCCTTCTCTTTCACTTTCTCTGTGGTTGCTGTTGCTCACTTGTTGCGGAAGCCTGTTGATGGTGTGCAGTGGTGGAGTTGGTGGGAAGAAGGTCAAGTCTAACGGCTGTAAGGGAAGGGAAGTGGGAAAGCTGTAGTTGAGATGGGGCTGAGGAGGAGTTGTCAGGTTTGATTTATTAAGTGTAGCTCCCTCCCTGACTGCTGGTAACTTGTCAGTCCCCACATAATGGATGGGGCTCAAAGCTCGCTGTGCCGTGATTGGCTTTTTTCCCTGGACGCCAGGCGATGTGCCTCCTTTTCTTTGCCCATCTTTCTCCATTCTTAATGAATTTGTTATTCACATCCCCAACCTCCTATGTTTGCCTGGTGTCGGGAGGACCAGGCAGGGCTTTTCTATTTCTCACTATCCTTCCGACATCCTTCATTTAATTTCCTGCTCTGTTTCCGGTTTCCACCATTTTCTCTCCTCTGTGTTGAATCTGGCAAATAACTGCCTGTCTCGACCCTGTCATTCCACTACAGTATCTGTCCATTGTGATACCAGATCGATCCACAGTCAGTCAACAGATATTGAAAGCATTTGTCTTCACCTTTCACACCTGGGAGTCAAAGACAACCATCGGCTCTGAGCACATAAAGCTCCTAACCAACTCTGTGCTCTCCTGTTGTGTTGGTTGGGATCCCGTCACAAGTTAGCTGATCTTTTATTACACTAAATATCTAAGCCGAATCCCGAATCCCTCACCATTACCCCCGAGCCTGTTCACCCAGAGAGATGAAATGCGTATTGATGGTGAGGTACAAGAAAAGTGCAGTGTGGATAAAATAAAATAAAATGGAAATTGATTGCACTGAAATCGCTTGGCTCCTTTCCAGCTTGGGAGCCTTACAACTTGCCAGAGAGGCAGACTCAATATGGGCCAGTTCAACCTTTCAAATATGATCCATTCTGAGCAAGGAACAGATACATTAACTCTGGCTGGCATGTTGGACATATATAATAAACTGTATCACTGTATCTAAAGTGTTAACAAAATATGATATGCAGAATTGGAAGAGGATGCACAGCTAGACAAACATTTTTAATAGAGAACAAGTTATATTGAACTAATAGCGGCAAATGCAACTACCCAGACACGCTAATGTTGTTTGTCGTGTAGACAGTAAGCCACAGAAAATGGGCAGTAATATCTGCAACGCTTGCCAAATCATTGTAAGCTGTGAATGGACATCCCAGTTGGGTCAACAGCTTGAAGACATATACACATACACCCACATGAGAGAACAAGACAGAGAGGTACATCTTTGTGATATATGGACCACGAGACTTACAGCCTAGAGCTTCTGGTCATAGATGTACATATCACACCCGGCATGAGCCCAGCTGCCCCGTGGTCAGCCCGTCCACAGTGATCCCTCACATCGCTGTTGCCCGTCCCCCAGTATTAGCTTTGTCTTCACCCAGATAGGATGCAGCGCATGGACCTGGAGGAAGTAGCACAGCAAGCTAAGTTATTACTCAAAAAACATCCATCAAAGCAACCCCCTGATGCCATGTTTTTAGGTCTGGGCACAGTAGGATGGCACACTTTGAATGTGAAAGTGATTTCTTTTCCTACTATAGAGATTCATTGTTGCCAGCATTGAGCAGATTTATCAACTACCTAAAGCACAATACAATTCCTTAAAGAGAATGCACCCCTTTCAATGGTAGGCACGATTATCAATTAGGCGCTGTCAATACTATTCACTGATATTACACATATCCAGAGCTATGTAGTTTTTTCATAGAAAAATTGCAGCCCAGACAGGTTGAGATGGGACATGATTGGTCACTTGCTTAACTCTAGTTGTTGTGGATGTGTAGGTGAGGGGGATGTGTCAAGAACGCATCAGAGTTACCAAATAGAGGTGTGGTTAACAGACAGCACTGATGTCATTATTAGACATGTCTGCACCTCAAGGGAAGGAGGGTGGGCTCTGTTCAGGACAGGATTGCAGCTTATCGATTTGAACAGTTTATCGATTTGAATAACCATACCCCACAGCTAATGGGGTGCGTCATTTGGCTTTTCCCCGCAGCTCCCGTCATCCATCTCCAATCGGTCAAGCGTGGCACCGGGGCGCACGCCATTGTTTAGGTGATTTATGAAGAATTTTGTTGAAAGGGCAGTTTGTCATTCAGGAGAGTCCGGGGTTCAGACTTTTAATAGCTCCCACATCCGGAGGGGAGAATGGCAGGTTTGGAGAAAGAGGGTTCATGAAGGCATCGCGGGAAAGAAAATCAATGGCTTTTCAGGCTATCAGAGATGAAGGGCAACTTGAAAATGGCACTCTCTGATGATTTTAAATGGGGTCACAGTTTTTTTTTTTTTTTGCTTTGTTTTATTTTATCTGGCTCCCAGCCCACATCCAGCTTCTATCCTGACAGAAAGTGTTGAGCTGTAAAGTGTTTTTACAATTAGCTAAATCTAACATAGAATAATAACAGAAAAAGTTTCATATGTGAACTACGAAGTCAAAAGCAAAGTTGTTGTTATTGGTGCCAGTGACATGTTTTACACTTTCCCCTTGCAACACTTTCCTCTGAACACCTCACACCTTGACTGTGCCGAGAGCTTGTGTGTGTGGGCGTAGTGAGGAAGCCAGTGAATACAGAATGCAACACTCAAGCACATTTGCATCATCTATCTTGATTAAATATGAATCCACCTCTGGTTTTTCTCCCCATGACACCAATAGCATGGTTGGCACTGTTGTCTGATACAGAAAAGACTGTCTACTTTAATGTGTCTTTTATTCAGATCCCTTTCTACCTGCAGCATAGGGAACAAGCCCTTGACAGAAGTGAGCCGTGTAATGTAAGGTTAGATACAGCAGAGCAAATTAGCCCAGAGTCCTGTCAATTTGACTACTATGTTTCAGGTTTTGTCAGGTGTCTATCTTTCCATCTTCCATCTTCCTGTGATACAGAACTTGAAGGAAAAAAACAGTGTTGGATACTACAGACATCGTCCTACTGTACCACTGAAGTGCCTGTCCATCCATCCACATAAGTCTCCCATAGAACATTGAAGTTAAAATGACCATTCAGAGTTCTATCCCCAGCATTATATCCACCCATTTTTATTTTACCAGGCAAGTCAGTTAAGAACAAATTCTTATTTTCAATGATGGCCTAGGAAAAGTGGGTTAACTGCCTGTTCAGGGGCAGAATGACAGATTTGTACCTTGTCGGCTTGGGGATTTGAACTTGCAACCTTCCAGTTACTAGTCCAATGCTCTAACCACTAGGCTACCCTGCCGCCCCATAGCACATGTTCCAGCAGGTATATCTCACAGATCATCCCCAAAGCCAACACCTCATTTGGCCGCCTTTCCTTCCAGTTCTCTGCTGCCAGTGACTGGAACAAATGGCAAAAATCGCTGAAGTTGGAGACTTTTATTTCCCTCACCAACTTTAAACATCAACTATCTGAGCAGCTAAATGATCGCTGCAGCTGTACATAGTCCATCTGTAAATAGCCCACCCAATCTACCTACCTCATCCCCATACTGTTTTTATTTTGTTTACTTTTCTGCTCTTTTGCACACCAGTATCTCTACTTGCACATCATCATCTGTTTATTTATCATTTTAGTGTTAATCGGCTAAATTGTAATTATTCACTCCTATGGCCAATTTATTGCCTACCTTCTCATGCCTTTTGCACACACTGTATATAGACTTTCTTTTTTTTCTACTGTGTCATTGACTTGTTTATTGTCTTACTGGTTTGTTTATTGTTTACTCCATGTGTAACGTAACTCTGTGTTGTTGTCTGTGTCACACTGCTTTGCTTTATCTTGGCCAGGTCGCAGTTGCAAATGAGAACTTGTTTTCAACTAGCCTACCTGGTTAAATAAAGGTGAAATTTATAAATGTTAAAAATCAATGCATACAGAGTTAGTATTGACAGGAGCGTCTTTGTGAATAGTTACAGTGAAGATAAATCTGATGTGCCACAGTTATCTATTATCATCCATCAGCCTTCAGATGGTGAAAAGTGATGTCCAATGACAATCTTTCACTCAAACTCCTATGTGATTGATGCACCGTGACTCAGTGTGAACTCACATGCACAAGAATCTCATGTTCTTTTCAAATAACTATGCTGTAACTTCTATTTGCTAGGGAAGAACATGTTACTATAGTGCCCCACTATGTAAGTCCCGTGGAGGGAGGGGGAGAATACAGTAGCCATAGAATAAAGAATTACAATAATTGCCTCAACTAACCTGTACCACCGCACATTGACTCAGTACCATTGTTGGTTAATGGCTTGTTTTTTCTCATTTCATTTAACTAGGCAAGTCAGTTAAAAACAAATTCTTCTTTACAATGACAGCCTACAGGGGAACAGTGGGTTTGCTGCCTTGCTCAGGAGCAGGTACAGATTTTCGGTTACTGACAGGAACGCTCTAACCACTAGGCTACCAGCCACTTTGTAAGTAAGCATTTCACGGCACGGTTGTATTTGGTGCATGTGACAAATAAAATGTGATTTGATTTGAGGAGAATAGGATCTCTGTGAGAGTGACCATACTAATGATTCTCATACATCATTTAGTGATACGGGAGTGTAGCCGTACCTAATACATGTATGCTCTTTTGGGTTATAGTGTTTAAGATGTTCTGCTGGAAGATGCAACAACAAGCTACAGTATGGGACTTTTGCTGTCTCTCTAATGCAGTAGATCCACTCTCCACTAGATGGCCTACTTAAATTAATAACGCCATATTCCACAAATAGATGTTTCTGTTGCCATGTTATTGATCGACATTGCCCAATGTAAACAACATCTGAAGAAATTGTAAATATTCAGGAGAAGAGTTGCATTTTTGAAAGCTGTCAAAAAGTTACAAGCAAATTGTAAACTTGACTAATTGTAGAGGAGCTAGCTTCCGTATGCACAGATGTGAGATCAATCAAATCTAAGGGAATGTTTCCTGATGGTATTTATTATCTCTAACCTATCTGTCTCACAATTCGCTCGTAAGCTGATGCTATTTGATTAACATATGCCAGTGGAGTAATTTCTTAGCAAAATAACTCTTCTCCAGTGGCTGTGGACCAAGTCTTTGAAGAGCCATTAGCCCAGAAAAGCTCAAGATGTATCTCCCTCCCTTAAATGAGCTGTCTACATCTTGCCCATGTGAGACCATTTTATTTGAATCTTGAAGGTTCAAATTATAACCATTTGTTGCAGGGGCGTAACTTTCACTGGGGAGGAGGGCATGCTCCCCCCCCCTCCATTCTGAAATTGCATTTTTATCATTGGAATGTGATACATAGTGAGGCAACGGTTTGCTTTCGGACCATTTTCCATCAGGGTAATTCACCTGCACTCCGACACCTTATGTTATTGTGCTCAGAGGCTATAGTCACTATCCTTATTGGGTTGTTGGAAGGCTGTTTCACTAGTTTTTATATATAGCCATGTTGTTTCCAACTGTGTTTGGGCTTTGGTCTCTGTGTAACATCTTATGTTAGATCACTTTTGTCCCTTAACGTTTTCTCCACTCCAACAAAACACTAGCTCTAGCACAAGCTAAACTTCTACTAATAATTTAAGGTCAGTGAGTGACCTTTAGGTCATTGTAATGTCTCAGAATGCCTGAAAGCAGGCAACCACACGCTGAGTGGAATGTATCAGTGCAGAGACTATTGGAAGATCACACACCATTGAGCCAGGGTGAGAGTGCATTGAGTCAATTTCACTGGAGTCAATAAAGAAACACATTGACTAGAGTGATTGGAAGAGTTACCGTGACCTTGTGTTGGCTTAACAACCTCTTTTGTTATGGCCAAGGACAACACTTTGGAAAGCCGTGTACACATAATCAAGGAATGGGAATCTGA
The DNA here is from genome assembly GCF_036934945.1 of Oncorhynchus masou masou. Classification (NCBI taxonomy): domain Eukaryota; kingdom Metazoa; phylum Chordata; class Actinopteri; order Salmoniformes; family Salmonidae; genus Oncorhynchus; species Oncorhynchus masou. Next base: position 72,675,651 of record NC_088224.1, on the reverse strand, counting down.
GTCCTATTCACCATTTCACCCTCAATCTCTCTTCCCTTCGTACGCTTTCTCATACGCCTCAATCTCTCGCTCACTCCTTTGCCAGCTCTAGCTATCCTCGACAATCCAATAATTTATACTTAGGATGGAATGGGCCAGGGGATGCAGTAGAGGGAGAGCCAAAAGAGCTAGCGATAGCAGCTAATTAGGCACAGCTGCTGGTGGGACCACCGCATGTCGGCTGCCAGAAGAGCCTTGACAAAATTGTTATCAAATGCAATTAGAGAAAGACAGACATTTTTAGGGGGATAAGACCCTGGGTAAACCTGGATGACGGAGGATTTGTGTGTGGTCAGGTTAGATTTGTGTGTATTAGGTAGTTGTTGTGGAATTGTTAGATTACATGTTAGATATTGCTGCACTGTCGGAACTAGAAGCACAGGCATCTCGCTACACTCGCAATAACATCTGCTAATCATGTGCATGTGACCAATAACATTTGAATTGATTTTAGATACTGTTTCAGCACGTGTCTGCTGGGAAGCTTTGTTAGCTTAATGTGTATTCTGCATGTGTGGGTGCATGTCTTTGTGTGTGTGTGTGTGTGTGTGTGTGTGTGTGTGTGTGTGTGTGTGTGTGTGTGTGTGTGTGTGTGTGTGTGTGTGTGGTGTGTGGTCAGGTTAAACTTTAAATGAGGTCATAGACTACGCATCAAAAACACCTTGCAGATCCCTTTACAGTACAGCTTTTCAGCTCTGTACTACGACAGCACTGTACACAGACTTTACCATGACACAGTCACAGCATGGCAACTTGTCACAAAGTTAAGGCACCAGATGGGATCGCTGTAGTGTGTGTGTGTGTGTGTGTGTGTGTGTGTGTGTGTGTGTGTGTGTGTGTGTGTGTGTGTGTGTGTGTGTGTGTGTGTGTGTGTGTGTGTGTGTGTGTGTAGACATGAACATGCGTGCTTATGTCTGCATATGTGCGTTCTCATGCATACCCACTCATCTTGGTCTATATATGCACACGTTGACGTTAGGAAGCTAGCCATTCTGTTCTACCATACTGCTCTCACAGACCATCCAGATGGCCCAGTAGGTAGAGAGGCCTGGTGCCTAGCCAAGCATACAATAATCACTGTCTCCAGAAAAATATTTGAATAGCAATCCATATACTGTATCCCCCTCCGCCTCACATTCTGTGACTCACACAACCACATCAAGTAGGTATGGGTGGTCTGGTGGTCGATTTGGACTGGGCCAGCACTGGTTTAATGAGCCTTCTGGACAGATAGGCCTAAGGGGAGCTTTCTGAACCCCAGGTTGCACCACCAATGGCTGGGCTGACTTTGTGAGAGAGCAGCCTGAGGGGAGAACATGAGTAAAGTCCTGGAGCCACAATGCCGCTCGCATTGGAGAACCAAGTCAGCCCTGGTAACTTTCTCTCTGCTGCCTCTGTCACAGACACACATTTTAAGCCTGAAATGAGCAGCAGCAATGGCTGTCACAGAGGAGTTTCACGTTGCTCTCAGGTGGATACCAGAGACAATAGGAATCAGAAGTTGACGTGATAGCCATCAACGCTACGTCCCTAACCACTTCCCTGGAAAACATGTAATGGCCGTTGATTTGTGTCTGCTGTTGGATGAGGGATGTGAATGGATGTAGTCTCCAATCTAAATCCTTACTGTGTGTATGTGAGTATAATGCCTTTTTAAGGTGAGTGTATTTGTGTGTGTGTCGTTCCCAGGTGTGGGCTCTGGCCATAGGCCCTTGTCCAGGGAGGCCCAGTCAGGCTGGGGTGCTGGCAGAGGTTGGAGAGTGGCAGCAGATGTGAATTGTCAAGCGTTGTGTTTGGCTCATTAGCTGCTCTTCCACTTGCACCAAACACAGCTGTTGCCTGGCCAAGGAAGCAGAGGGGAGAGTGTGTGTTTGCACAATATGGAAGTGAAATATGATTTAGGAACTTATTTATATGTAATTTCCTGATCTTGAATGCAATGCAATGCTACGTGTCCTTTAAATTCCTTTATACTATGTAGTGTGTACCATCTCTCTCATTCCATTATCATCATATCCATTTCCTATATCCTCACAGACAGTTCATTACATCCACATGCAGGTTATTCAGACTGAATTAGTGGCCTCATAAGGAACCATTCAATAATGAATACAGTGTGCTATGTGTTGTGATTATTCTGCCTGTCTAACCTCCCCAGCCCACTGATATCAGCACGTTATCTCCCATCTGGATGAATTTGCAGTAGCTGGCTGTGGATATTGCTCATGTAGCCCGGTCTTTAGCTATGCTATTGATGGCCCTCTGACCACGGCAGGTATCTTGTGGTCATTATAGTTTGCTTCATAGTCAAACCCAATGCCCTGCTAGTTCTATGATTTTAGCCCTAATTTACCTCATAGCTGGCAGTCGGTCTTTCGGAAAAACCCCTAAGAGTGTATTGACATTGTGGTTGTAATTCAGGGAAAACTTTGATATTTCAACAGTAGTTACAGTATCCTAAAGACTGGAAAGCTGTCGTGGTCATCCTCCTCTTCAAAGGGGGAGACACTCTTGACCCAAACTGTTACAGACCTATATTCATCCTGCCCTGCCTTTCTAAAGTCTTCGAAAGCCACTGACCATTTAGAATCCCACCGTACCTTCTCCACTGTGCAATCCGGTTTCAAAACTGGTCACGGGTGCACCTCAGACACGCTCAAGGTACTGAATGATATCATAACCGCCATCGATAAAAGACAGTACTGTGCAGCCGTCTTCATCGACCTGGCCTCTGTCAATCACTGTATTCTTATTGGCAGACTCAACAGCCTTGAAATCTCAAATGACTGCCTGGCTTGGTTCACCAACTACTTCTCAGATAGAGTTCAGTGTGTCAAAGAGGGCCTGTTGTCCAGACCTCTGGCCGTCTCTATGGGGGTACCACAGGGTTCAATTCCCGGGCCAACTCTTTTCTCTGTATACATCAATGATGTCGCTCTTACTGCGGGTGATTCCTTTATCCACCTCTACGCAGACGACACCATTCTGTATACATCTGGCCCTTCTTTGGACACTGTGTTAACAAACCTCCAAATGAGCTTCAATGCCATGCAACACCCCTTCTGTGGTCTCCACCTGCTCTTAAATGCTAGTAAAACTAAATGCATGTTCTTCAAGCGATCGTTGCCTGCACCCGCCCGCCCAACTAGCGTCACTACTCTGCACGGTTCTGACTTAGAATATGTGGACAACTACAAATACCTAGGTGTCTGTCTAGACTGTAACTCTCCTTCCAGACTCATATTAAGCATCCCCAATCCAAAATTAAATCTAAAATTGGCTACATATTTCGCAAAACAAAGCCTCCTTCACTCACGCTGCCAAACATACCCTCGTAAAACTTACTATCCTACCGATCCTCGACTTCGGCGATGTAACAATAGTCTCCAACACTCTACTCAGCAAACTTGATGCAGTCTATCACTGTGCCATCCATTTTGTCACCAAAGCCCCACACACCACCCACCACTGCGACCTTTATGCTCTCGTCGGCTGGTCCTCGCTACATATTCTACGCCAGACCCACTGGCTCCAGGTCATCTATAAGTCTTTGCTAGGTAAAGTTCCTCCTTATCTCAGGTCACTGGTCACCATAACAACACCCACCCGTAGCATGCGCTCCAGCAGGTATATCTCACTGGTCTTCCCCAAAGCCAACACCACTTTGGCCGCCTTTACTTCCAGTTCTCTGCTGCCAATGACTGGAACGAATTGCAAAAATCGCTGAAGTTGGAAACTTATATCTCCCTCACTAACTTTAAGCATTAGCTATCTGAGCAGTTTACTGATCGCTGCAGCTGTACATCTGTGAATAGCACAACCCACTACCTACCTCATCCCCATGTTGTTTTTATTAACTTTTTTGCTCTTTTGCACACCAGTATTTCCACTTGCACATCAACATCTGCACATCTATCACTTCAGTGTTAATTTGCTAAATTGTAATTACTTCGCTACTATGGCCTATTTATTGCCTTACCTCCTTACTCCATTTGCACACACAATATATAGATGTTTGTGTTATTGACTGTACTTTTGTGGAACTCTTTGTTGTTTTTAGTCGCACTGCTTTGCTTTATCTTGGCCAGGTTACAGTTGTAAATAAGAATTTGTTCTCAACTGACCTACCTGGTTAAATAAAGTTGAAATTATTTTATTTTATTTTAAATGTTCAGTACAGCTCTACACTCTTAGGGGAAAAAAAGGTTCCAAATGGGTTCTTCGGATGTCCCTATAGGAGAACCCTTTTTGGTTCGAAGTATAACTATTTTTGGTTCCATGTAGAACCTTTTTGGGTTCCATGTAAAACCCTCTGTGGAAAGGGTTCTACATGGAACCCAAAATGGTTCTACCTTGAATCAGAAAGAGTTCTTCAAAGGGTTCTCCTATGGGAACAGCCAAAGGACAGTTTTAGGTTCTAGAGTGTAGAGGAGATACATATTGTATAGCACGCTTTATATCAGAGATGTGGTTTTAATATTTTCCTCCTCTTGTCTCTTATTTAAACCATTTAGAGCCCTATCATTACTGTGGTATATGACCATCTATCAAAGTAAAGCATTGACATTTTTTTTATTGAAGTTAAAATTCAATTAAGGATAATTTACAGAGAACATCAATTACTTTTAGTTCAATTTGACTTGTCAATTGCTCAAACTTTTGTAAAACACTTGAATCTCCTAAAGATCATGTCAATTCAATGGGATTACAGATAATTGAACTAGCTATTGTAAATCTTATTTTGTGTTTGAGCAAGTTGATTTATAAAACATGAACTCAACATCAATGTATTTAGTTGCTATGTCTATTTTATAAAACTTAATCTGTATTTACAAACAGAGGGTATGCATTTAGCACTTGTAAATCAGAACACCCAGCTGGGATATAGCGATTTGGCTCTGGGAGATTGAACACCACGTAACGTAAGGCCTCTACTCCACCATATCTCAATCATCTGAGTATTCTGTTATTTTATACTGTACATATTTACCAGGTGTTACTGTGCAGTCCACTGGTGGAGCATCAGCCTGTTGTACTGACCAAGCTGGATCTGCATGGAAATTGTTGTACAAATATTTACATAGAGCTCAGGCCCGCAGTAAGTAATGGGTAGGAGGATGGAGGAATTCTATTATCCTCTGCTGAACCCAGGTCAGTGTCCTGGGGCTGGAGCGGGTGTGGAGCTGGCTCGGTCGACAGGGGAGTGGGGAGAAGAGGGGGGCATAGAAGACAGAACCATTAAAGGACTGGAATAATTGCTTTCAGATTAGTACTCTCTACTCTATAATCTAATTATACTGTACATTTTATTTTGCTTCTTGCATTATGCAGTAAGAAAGGAATTCAGTTAAAATCACAAAAGTAAACACTTTCTTGCTTTATTCATGTTTTTTTTGCATGATTAGGATGGCCAAACTGGCTAGTAGTTCAATTTATAAACTTGCTCTCATAATTTCTATGGAATAAAATATACAGTATGAATTGTACATTTTTAATAGTGGATATGACCCCTGGAGATAATCAAACAAAAATCTTAAACTGTAGCCACGCACCAAGCAGTATACATACAAAATAAAATATTTAATGTTGTTCATAAACACTTGGATGCTGATATGCTGTTCGTAATTGAGAGAGAGAGACAGGGAGAGAGAGAGTAGAGGGAGAGAGAGAGAGACAGGGAGAGAGAGAGAGACAGGGAGAGAGAGAGAGACAGGGAGAGAGAGAGAGAGAGAGAGAGACAGGGAGAGAGAGAGACAGGGAGAGAGAGAGAGTAGAGAGAGAGACAGGGAGAGAGAGAGAGTAGAGAGAGGGAGAGAGATAGAGAGAGAGACAGGGAGAGAGACAGGGAGAGAGAGACAGGCAATAGCTAGATTGCTTCAGTATTACTGGTGCAAGTAGAAAACCCCCCACATCAGTGTTTTTAATGAAATCCCCCCAGCCTAATTATATGAAAAAGCACAATATGTTTGTGAAGCACTCTCTGTAGCCCTCGATAGGCACTAAAGAGCCATCGACAGCTAAAGAGCGACAGGGCGAATAGACTGCACACAGAAGAATGTACCACAGGGGTATTCACCTCATACCAGCAATGTTTGCACATATGACATCTTAATAAGCTAAGCACCATAGAACAGGATCCATTTTAATAGTGTGAGGAGGCCTCTAGAGGGCCATGTGCAGTGCCAACATCTAATTGTTTTTTATGTTACTTAAAAATCTCTCCAGCGTTACATTATTACAATAAAGTTTTAACTTCATTCCCAATTAATTCAGATGTAACTTGCCCAACCATAACATAAAATAGCCAAACAATTCATTCTGTTTTGCATTCTTCCTTGAGTTATGGAACAATGACGTAATTGACTAAGCACTTTCTGTATAAGCACCTTGTGACAACTGCTGAACTAAAACAGGCTTTATAAAAAAATATATGTGTTGAAATAAATTTGATGGATTATGCCACATTGAAACAAATTGAAGCTTTTATACTCCCATTAATTTCTTCTCATCAATTAATTTAGGCTCCTAATAGCTCATGCAAACCTTGAAATATGCTGACTATACTGAGTGGTTGTTGGTATTATTGCTGCAGTAGTGAGAGTGTTAGACATACAGTAATTCACCCAGTAATACAGTGGTGAAGAGGAAGCCAAGGTTATTCGACAGCAAAGATGTCAGAGTCAAATGTTTCCTTGTCACAAAGCATCCATTCTTCCCTTTAATTGCTTTCATATGAAGGAGTCCATTTGGAGTTAATTATAAAGGCATTCATTGACTGTCTAATGAGTTGAGTTTGTGTGAAGGGGACAGCGGCAGGTCAGAGGCACCATAACAACTGTGTTCACCTGTTAGAAGGCAATCCCAACTTTATTAAGGCGAGGACAAGAAGTCACCAACAACATCATGGTGTATTGTCTTCATTTTAATGAAACAATAGAAGTGAGGGAAAGTGGGAGTTGAGGGGAGTGGCCGTTTTTAGCATCTGACACTATTGGTTTGTGATTCGGATAGATGCCAACCATAATATGTCTACCATCTCCCCCATTGGTCGAACGAGAACATGCGATTGTGTCTCCTCTCATTGTTTTTGTTGATGTTTTATTTTTCTGGCCTTGCCACTTTAGAGACCTCTGTGTCTGGAATGCTGCATATCAAATGCTTCCCAGGTCACCATCATGCTGCACCATCAGTGTGTGACAATGTGGAGCCTTTGTCAGCTGAGACAACTGTATGTTGGAGGGGTAAAAAAAAAAAGTGGGCAATTGTGTCACTTTTTTTAAATGACACACCTAGTTGCAGTGGCTCCGGGCCTGGTGGTTTAGCCATAGACTAAAAGAAGGTGTCTCTGTCTGCTGCCTACACCGGCTGCTGCCTGCAAATCTGTTAATTTACCCGTGCTAATGGTTGTAATTGCAGACGTTGGTGAACCCAGCAGCTGAGGTAAATGCTAAGTTTACCACGGCTGCCAGGATTCAACTGTCTCAAAGATACGAGTACCCTGACTGCTCTGCGTGGGCACAAAATGCTGGGAGGGAGGAAGGCATTTGTTAGGTGAAAGGAGAGGGATATTGAGGTTTTACCTCCTGACTCCTGCTCTCCTGCCCCAGGCAGATAGCAGCTGCTCCCAGCCAGATGCCCAGCTGTTGGCGCAAGCCCCAGTCCTCTCCAGGGACCAGAGATCAAGGAGCAGGGAGAGAGAGATGGGGTAATGCAGGAGCTCATCCAGGACATGATGTATACAGTACAACAGCCCACCAGACCAGGTGTGGGGGTGGTCAGCAGGCTAGTTTGCTACTTTGATCTGTTGTGTCTACTTATACTATAACTAGCAGGACAAGCTGCCATGTCTGATTGATGGACACACACTTCACAAAATGCAGTGCTTTTAGCTCACACAGTGAAGTACGTATTTCTGGATTGTGGTACTTTGGGTAATTGGTTTCACTGCCTGCAGAGAGAGCATTACTTTGTTCTCCCTTCAGGAAATAGACTGTTCGTGGCATATGTGATCCTGGCAAAGAATCTATTTGATGTAGCGGATCTATAGTGTCTATGGTGCTTGATACACAACATTATTTTTGGACAGGTATTGGTGGTACACTGTACCTGATGACCCTGTGGTCTCATCTGTTGTGGTAGAAAGTCATTCAGAGGATTTGAATAGCATCAGCTCATAGAATCCCCTAACTCTCAATAAAATAGTATTTTTCATGGAAAATTCACAAAAGATACCCTTCGCTGAAAGACCACTTAAGAGGGGCTGAAAATAAAATAATGTGTATTAATGAAGCTTTTTTTTATTTGTCTGCATTTCATCTGTCCCCTTTCATGTATTGAATCCGGATGAGGGCCTAGCACAAGGCATTTCTGCATTCTACTTGAACTCATTGAGAGCGAGCCATTTTGATTCTCTAATGCTCTTCAAAGCAGGTTCTGGTATGAGAGAGAAGTTTGGCTTTTGTATCATCTCCACTAAATACATTTATATTCAGTCTTATTCTCTCTCCCTTGCATACTATTCCATTTCCTTCCCCTTATTCTCCCAGTCTTTCTTATGAAAGCTGGACATTAATCTATAATGTTCTGTCCAATAATGGGAGTAGTGAGAGAACATATTATGCTTACGTCTGAGGCAGGGGGCAAAATGTGATGAGGCCTGGAGAGCAGAGGCAGAGGCACAGGGCTGTTTGGTCTCCCTCCCAAACCCTGAGGCTAACGAATTAAGCCAGGGGGCCTTTGGATTATACAGCTCTCTGATACCCCTCGACTTCGATTGATGACTAAATAAACGTGTGATCATTTAGCAACTCCATAACAAAGGCATGATGAAGAGGGTGGCGATCATTACCGGTGAGGTCTTGGCGATGTGCAACTCTTCTGTAACCCACCCTGCACCCAAGGAGGGACATACGTTTGCAACCCTGAGGAAGTTTGGTCTCATCTGGAAAACAGAGAAATCCATTACAGGGGACAGATCCTCATCAGCCAGACCAGAGAGAGGAGAGCTGTAATGTGCTCATTTTGACTTGTACCCGTTGTACCCTATGTAGTTAGAGCTGAATTTAAATCTATATTTATTCATAATTGTATGAGATAAAAGAGTGATTTTTGTGATTTAAATGTTTTTTTTATTTATTATTATGTTCTTTCTAGCATCTATACCCATTGCATTTACATTACTGAAATACCCAAAGTAATCACTGGTAAACTTAATTGCCATATCATTACTTAAAATTGCACAAATACAAAACAGACAATGATGACGTCAGCCAAGGGGATAATAAATGTTTGTAGCACTCACCCTCCTTGGCTTGGTCCATAAACCAGTCAGGCTAGTGTCACATGCAGTAGCCGTTGATGTTATAAATAACCTTCCCTGTTAAAGTCAATAAGTCATTTTACGTTACTCCTCAATTGATCTCAGAAATCACACAGAGGAGTGATTGAGGGAGAGGAAAGGGAAACGGCTGTGTGCTCTGTACTGAGAATACGCTCTTTGTGTATTTGTGTGTCCTCTCTCTCTGTCTCTGTTTCTATGTGTATCTGTTTCTCTGTGTCTCTGTTTCTCTGTGTCTCTGTGTCTCTGTTTTCCTCTGTGTCTCTGTTTTTCTCTGTCTCTGTTTTTCTCTGTCTCTGTTTTTCTCTGTCTCTGTTTTTCTCTGTGTCTCTGTTTCTGTCTGTGTGTCTGTTCCTCTCTGTGTCTCTGTTTCTCTCACTGTCTTTGTTTCTCTCTGTGTCTGTTCCTCTCTGTGTCTCTGTTTCTCTCTGTCTCTGTTTCTCTCTGTCTCTGTTGTTCTCTGTGTCTCTGTTTCTCTCTTTGTCTCTGTTTCTGTCTGTGTCTCTGTTTCTCTCTTTGTCTCTGTTTCTGTCTGTGTCTCTGTTTCTGTCTGTGTCTCTGTTTCTCTCTTTGTCTCTGTTTCTGTCTGTGTCTGTTTCTCTCTTTGTCTCTGTTTCTGTCTGTGTCTCTGTTTCTGTCTGTGTCTCTGTTTCTGTCTGTGTCTCTGTTTCTCTCTTTGTCTCTGTTTCTGTCTGTGTCTCTGTTTCTGTCTGTGTCTCTGTTCCTGTCTGTGTCTCTGTTTCTGTCTGTGTCTCTGTTTCTCTCTGTCTCTGTTTCTCTCTGTCTCTGTTTCTCTCTGTCTCTGTTTCTCTCTGTTCTCTGTTTCTCTCTGTGTCTCTGTTTTTCTCTGTCTTTGTTACTCTCTGGGTCTCTGTGTCTCTGTTTCTGTTTCTCTCTGTCTCTGATTCTCTCTGGTTTCCATGTGTGTGATGCCGTTCCATTAACTCCGTTCCAGCCATTATTATGAGCCATCCTTCCCTCAGAAGTCTCCACTGACACATACACGCTCCACACACACCCCTCCTGTCCTCTCCTACCCTAATCGTGTTCATCTGTCCGCGGTGCCGGGTCGGGCTTTGCTCTGCGACAGACAGCCGAGTAGTGTGTGTGTGGGGCTGATGATGATGATGATGTCAGATGGAGCTGATTAGCCTGGCCGTTACCTCAGCAGCTCCCAGGAGACGGGGTCCTGCCAGTGGCAGCAGTGAGGGATGGGGGGCTGCTGTGTCATTACTGCCAGCCAGCACAACTCAGTGGCTGCTCAATAATCCCCAACTAGCTACCTCTCAACCCGCCCGCTGCATTGGAAGAAGAGGAAGTTTCTATCCAATGCTCTCTTATCACATCACACTTCAAGACAACTTTTCAGAGATGAATAACTCACTTGGTGCTGTGGACAGTGTACATGGACATATCTCTGTAATATGAATAGAGAAAGTAGGGGGACTGTGTCTATGCAATTGGGGAATGGTGCTTCTATGTGTGTGGGTATGAGTATACAGCAGGGTTTTCCAAACCCCCCCCCCTTCCCCACCCCTTGGTGTACCGAGGACCGATTTTGAAAAACGCAGGTGTACAGTTTGTGTAGCGTATGTGCATGCCCTTCTGACCTCTGTGGTATTATGAATTGAAAGAGTTTTACAGACTGGAGGGTCTCAGAGGTACTTAGCTGTCACTATCAGAAATAGGCCAGAGGACACAACAATGGTATACCCTGTTGGCTTCAGGGTGGGCTCAGATATGGAGCTCCAAATTGCTTGTTTGTAATCCATTCATTCTCAATGGGCACCTCAAGCTGCAGATTATTCTAGTAATCTCTTCCAAAGTGTCCTTTGTTCTCCAGCAGTGTCAGTAGTACTGTAACATACACAGGAATTGTAGGGACATCTTTTTTTAGCTGTGCAGAAGACATTGGGGTCACCAGGACCGTCCTCATTGAGTAGAAAATATCCACAATAGGACATAATGTAGTGTACAAAACAGGGCACAGCAACTGGGTTCTGTCTCAACCATAGCCCAGGAATGACTCATGAGTGGACAGATCAAGCCTGTATGCTTTAGAGACCGTGTAGGCTCTCAGTGCCACCAATGGGAACAGGAAGACAGAAAGACAGGAAGACACAGGCCTATTAATCTGCCAAACCCTCTCTCCTCCCAGTTTCAGACAACAGGGGCATACCAAACGTGTAGGGAACAGGGGTATGAGCCATCGCTACTCTCCTGTGGGTATCCTCCGGCACAGGTATCAGAGACTATTAATCTGTTTGTCACCCAGCCCCATGCATCTGTCACCAAGACGAAAGGGCCGGGAGCCTGGACAGGTAGGGAGGGGGTTAGAAGAGGGGGGAGAGGGTGAGTGGATACAAATTATGGCCTGCAGGCCATACTCTGGATCCTGAAATCTATTGTGAGAGAGAGAAAGGGGGGGGATCTTATCTTTGTATATTAGAACTTATGGATGTCTTTTCTCTGTTTTCTTTCTTTCATGTCTCCATTGGATCCACGTCCCATATTTCTGCTAATCCACAATAGGTAAGTACCTTGATCCAACTAGCTACCCTGAGTTAACCTGGTGATTTGTCAGTTGAAAAACCTTTATAGTAGCACGTGTCTATAGCGTGGTAGTGGAGGGGAGCTGTGTGATGAGGCAGTATGTCTGTCACTGGGCTCACCGCTCCAAGTATATGAGAGAAAGAGAGAGAGAGAGAGCGAGAGAGAGAGAGAGAGAGAGAGAGAGCGAGAGAGAGAGAGAGGTATTTACCATTGTCTTATCTTTGTATCTGTCAACCGTGATGTGTGTGAAGTCTCCATGAGAGCGATGCACCCCGCTCTCCAACTGACGAGGCCCTGGCTCCTATTGCGATAGAGGGGGTATAATAAAGGCACAATGGGATACCTAGGGCCTATGAAATGCCAGACACACATCATAATAAGGATCCCTCACTGGGATCTGTTGCCTCTCCACAGCCTTTGGCCACTCTCTCAGTCTGGCACCACGCTAATGGCATTAACATGTAAACACTTGTTCTGTGAGGTGTCTCTCCTTCAGAAGTACATAAAAGGCATCCCTCTATCCAGCTGGTGCCATGTCCTCATTCTGCTGACTCAGGGAACCAGTTCCTAACAGGGGGGATGGGTACACCATGTGTGAAGGCCGATTAAAGGATAGAAAAAAGGGCTAGGAAAATGTAGCGACGTCCTGGACAATTACAGGCAAGCAGAGCAAGCAGAACAGGGATGTTCAGGGATGTTTGAGGCACATGGCTGGTAAGGTAAAAATTCCTGGAGTCTTCATGGAGAGCAGGTTTGTCACTGCAAGGCTAGTGGATACCATTAGTTACCGGCGGCAGTTGCTCTGAAGTGAAACTAACTAAAGCTGAGAGACTGAACAGTAACCTCCCTGAGCAACAAGCACAGGTGGCGACAACAACCGCTGGCTTTGATGTGCTAGCTGCAGAGAGATATCATCACGCTACCTTTGTCCTTAAACAGACTGACTGGCCAATCTGCTTCATCTCTCCTCCCCTGGCGGATCGTTTGTCGAGAGGCACTTTTGCAAATGAAATGTGGCAGGCTTTCATTTTGATAGATGTGTGTGTGCTCGGAGAAAAGGAAGAAGGGGCAGAGCTTGGATGCTTGTGGATGCTTGTGGGTGCTTGTGGGTGCTTGTGGATGTGCGGGGGCCCTTGCACAGTTAAATATTTATTCAGTGATTTAGATTTGGTCCCTGGTCTTTCCTCTGAGAAGGCCAGGTACGTCTGGATGATTTGTTCTCCCTGAGGAGAGGATGTGTGGCACCATGTTTACCGTGTTTATGTATCCCCCTCCTTTCACAAACACACCGCTGCCGGTCTGCAGTCCTGGGGGAGACGGAGAGAAGACAGTGGAAGTCGGAGTAGAGCACTCGTTTACATTTCTCCTTCACACATTTGAATGTGGTGATGTCACAAGGGCATGCCACAAATAAAACACCCAAACCTGTTATTCTACAAAGGTTTCACCCCGGATCCTGCCTGGCCCCTCACACACGAAAGTGGTGTGGTGATTCATGTTTATGGCCAAGCATGCTTAGGTCTGTCCTCAGTGTATTCAGTCAAATTCTACCATGATACATCTTACACATAGAGCTCTGCTACATACCTATGAAAGCACATCCATTATCCACGCTGTCAAGCAGTCCATTCAAAACCGTACATCTACGCTAGAAATAGTTATACCCTAACAATGTGTTAATGTAGATTGAAACGCGTATGATTAGAGATTTAAAAAACCCGTTGTATTTTAATTTGTATTAACAGAGTCGGTAGCTTTGTGCTGCCCATGAGCTGATCATGTCAATTAAGCACATTCATTACTGTACTCTGCTCCCTTTGAGAGATAGGCTACATGTTACATGCCTTTGAGGTAGCTAATGGTAATTTTCTTTTAGTGCTACCATATCAGGCCATGCCATTCATTAGTGCTGTTCAAACAGAAACCCCATGGGAGAGAAGCACATACTGTAACCACATATGAATAACTAGTCAATATGGTGACCTTTATGTAGTGAGGGAGGGGTCACACACACACACTCATGCACACAGACAATGATGCTGGACTAGGGATTTGGAGGCAGGCGGGTGTAAGGATGACTAGGTCTGAGAAAAACAGCCTGGTTGTTTTAATCCAGCATGTCGCCAATTAAATCCCAATCCTTTAATTTAACCTCCTTTTGGTTAATTAACCCAAGTTTGAGCGCTAACAAGGAGCAGGTATTAAAGACAGACTATTTCTGCCAAGGCCGACCTCCTAGAATGAGTGTAGATGCTGTCTTCAGAAGACCATGGAGATGAGTGTGTCTCGGTACAGAGTAAATGGGAGGTAATTGGGCTTTGCTCAGTATGGATGCATGCCCATAGGACAACCCTTTGAAGAACCCTTATTCATTCCAGGTAGAATCCTTTTGGTTCCATGTAGAACTCTTTCAACAGAGGATCCTACAAGGAACCCAAAAGGGTTCAACCTGAAACCAAAAATGGTTAAATGGTTTTCCCATACCTCTGACAGAAGATACAACGCCATCAGACAAGATAGAAAAGACAACAAATCAATCTGAAAAACAATGACGAGACAAGCAAAACAACTGATTCATACAGTACATCATCTGAGTGGAGAAAGAAACATATCAAAATATGTTTTCTGTTGTTTCTCCCAGTCTCTTTCCATTATACTTACAAAAAAACATCATGACTTTGAACTATCAATGTGATAAAGGCAAAGCTTATGCACAAGCAACATCACCCTTCACCTCCTCTCTATCACTCTGCTGCCGTTCTTCCCTCATCCATCCTCACTGCCACCTAAAAGCTAGTTTCCTTGTATCATTGCAGCACATTAACATAATGGAAAAGGCCCTTGTTAATGGCACCAGGCAGAGAGATAACGAAGAGACACCAGGGTTTCACCACTGCTTGTGGCTCTCACATAATCTCTGAAATGCTTATCAGGACTTCAGAGGATATGGACCTCTGTCTGTAATAAGGCCCTAATGGCTCTAGTATGGTGCAGGGACTGAGAGATTGGCCTAGACATACGTTGCCATCTGACAGACCACACGCACCGTGAGCTGGTCCTCGCCCCACCGTCGGGCTGTCATGGCACACCTCGTTAGTCTGGTGGGAGATCCATGCCCAGCGGCCTGCATACTAACCCCAGCAGCCTGGAAATCAATGAGTTCACAGCGAGGTGCAGGAGGAGGGGTCTGGGCTTCGGAGCAGTGGCACGCGTCAGCCACATCCTTTGGGCTGCCAAGCGTGGGTTAATTATCACCATGGTGATTGCGGACCGCCGAGTTACTTATGAGTGGAGCATCAACAACAACAAATTGGAACAGGTATTACATGGCGTCCAATTTAGGCCTCCTGGAGGGCCTGTGCTGATTACAACAATCACTGCATGTGTTGCTGGGACAGATGAGTACATGGAGTGGTACTTATCAGTGGCTTATCACCAATGTAATGGCAGAGTTCAATTCATCCATCCACACAGCTCATAGAGCTATTCAACTGCTCTTCTGACAGATGAAGCTAGTTCACAACAGAGAACTTTCATTATTACAGATTTTTTGTAATTTTTTTTTTTTAACACTCCATAACATAGGAAAGGATATTTTGGGAGATGTTTTTTTATTTTTATCAATCCGGTGTCAAGAGTTAAATGCTATTTGAGTTCCAGAAAATCCATTTGGAGAAGTGTTTCATTTTGTAAGTGTGTCCTTTTTGTGGACATGCTTCTATAAACCATGGCAAACACCATGGCAATTCATCAAACACAGTTCTTCCTGATTTCCACTTCCAGGTGTACAACCAGCAGGTACAGGTTGAGGACAAAGAGCACTATAATCAGGTCAGCTACAACAAAATGGTAGCAAATGAGTCATAGATTGATCATTGGTGGACATGATGTACAATTTAATGTACTGTATATGTTGTGGTAGCTCTGTGTGTATTCGTTGTGTCTTAACGCACTTTAATCTGGCTCCATGTTTAGTCAGTTCTCATCTTTAAGTTGCATTCAACTACAATATATTCATATGTGTAAACACTCAAAAGGAATTTAGGGCACTTCCATGGTGTGCTCCAATCTTATTCTCCGCTCCTTTGGTTCCTCCTTCACAAGCCAGTCATCTCCTGCAAAGGTATTGTCATACGTTTGCACAGATCAATATTCAGAGATAGGGGGAAAACACCAAAGCCTGTAAGTCATTTATAACACCTGGCTCAGTGCAGGTGACAACTTGAAAAGGTTCCTGCCTTTACCTTTTAATATCTCTGATTTCACCTCCTCTGAGAGTTGCAGAGACGGGGCTGATAACCAACGTTTTCCACACACACTTCCCTCAAAACCTTCCCATCAACCGAAAAAAAAGAGAGAGAAAAAAAATGTATGCATATTTTTCATCAAATGTGTTTAGCATTTCATGAGGGACATATTTTCCTCAAAATGGAAACGCACATACCCATACACACCAACATATTACCCTGCGTTTATATGTATCAGAACTCCCTGTAGCCAGCCCACCCCATAATACAAGTTTAGCTAAGATTTGTCAGCAGTATGCAAGCTACCGGTAGTTTACCAAAGTTACCTGAATCTTCAGTAATTTTGGTTATTAACAGAAAATCTATGGCAATCTATCGATGGCAATCTATTGTAACTTTGGTCATTAAAACTTGAAAACTTAACAAATAAAAATCACATGTAGTATTTATGTTTTATATCTGTGTACATATTGTCCATGAGTTTCTAGTAAAAAAAAACATATGGGTCAAGAGATAATAGACTAATTCATTTTAAAAAGTATCTACTCAACAATGGCATCATTTTCAATGAACTCTGCAACTCTTCCAACCAATGACTGCCGCCAGTTTGACGCCAAAACACTGAAAACAAATACATTCTGACATAGTGAAATATGTCATTCCATTAATTATTTCATATATTTTACATGTGAGAAGGCCACACAGAGGGCCAGAGATAATTATCTTTATCCCCTTACACTGTGTATAAGACAGTAGTTTAGGAATTGTTAGTTAGATTACTTGTTGGTTATTACTGCATTGTCGGAACTAGAAGCACAAGCATTTCGCTACACTCGCATTAACATCTGCTAACCATGTGTATGTGACAAATAAAATTTGATTTGATTTGATAATTACAAATGCCTGTGATCCTCTAAAGTACCCAAAATGACCCATAGATGTCGTATGATAGATTACATAAAATCCATAAAACCAAAATTCTGTTTACAATAATATAACCTCCCTTTGCAACCCTAGTCAGAAGTTTCTGAGTTTAAATGAGGTAAAACACTGTTTAGTTCCTCATCGACTTTCTCTGGGACCAGTCTTCTTGGTCATGTGTTTACGGGGTCATGGCTGCCCCTTAGCCACCCGACAGAAGAGACAAACACACCACAACAAGCCTGGCTCTGCCATAATTAACCGGAGAGGCTGAGGGATAACTCCAGGAGGAGCGGCAAATTAAAGCTCAGCTAATGAGTTGAGGTTTCTTAATTTGTTCTCCCCCGTAATTCCAGAATGGATTAACGTGGCTTTATTTGCCTCTTTCCTGTCGATTAGCACGGCGCTCGGTTTAGGAGTTTAGGGGGGAGAAGGGGAATCGGGTTATAGAGCTTATGAAGAGACTGGTTCAGTGGCTTCTGCAGTGTTTAGCAGATAAAGGAGTTCACCTTTTCTGAAACGTCGGAGACAGTATGTCGGGGACTATTATTGGATTTAGTTGGCCCGATAAAGGGAAAGCACAATTCTCAACAGTGATCCCCTATCTTTCTGGGATCTTGGGTTGGTTTGCCATTCAGGGCCCACGTCACAGATGCAGCCACACTGCATCGTTTCTTTCCTAGTTTACAGAGATTTGCTTAAAGCACTTACCTTTCTTTCACATCTCATCAGTCACTCAGGATTTCTTGGCCATCTCTCCCTCTCCCTCTCCCTCTCCCTCTCCCTCTCCCTCTCCCTCTCCCTCTCCCTCTCCCTCTCCCTCTCCCTCTCCCTCTCCCTCTCCCTGCAGGCCAGGGGTGCTGCAGGTTGCACCAGAAGAGTGGACTTTAGGCTGTTAATTAGGGTTAAAAGGCTGGTAGCACGGCAGTGTGCAACAGTGTGTGGAACCCAGACCTGGCATGGCACCTGATACTGCTTTTGATTCTCCTGCTGCAGGCCAAAACTCCAGCACAGCACAAAACAGCCGCAGGGCAGAACCTCACACCTCCAGGCCAGATGCTTCTCCCATTAGGGTAGTGCCTGGATTGTGCTGGAGACAATGTGTTAGTAATACACAGTTTGAAGTGCCAATCAACATCAGTGAGGAGAATACACCACGCTTTGCCAATACTGATAAAACAGCTCCACAACACTGCCTTTTACCTCTCCGTTCTCAATAAGACAGACCTGTGTAGCCTCTTCAAAATAGTTCAAGCAGTTCAAACTGTCTTAGATACACATATAGAGCCTCCGAGTCACATTACCTCCCACCTGATAACTCCCAAATCTCCCAAAATAACTGATCAAATGCTCTCATGGCCCCAGGTGTTTATGAATGCATGGAAACCAAAGCCTTAAAGACAATTGTTTGAGAGGTAAATATACTCTCTCCATTTGATTCCATGCTCCTGGGGCGTAACGACAAACACACTGAGAGACAGTAGGTTGAGATGGCAGGGAGATTTCAACTGTGTTGTTTGTACAGGCCTGCCTGGAGTATATATTTACCCAGATAGGCAGGCCTCCTTTGACCAGTTTTACATCTCAAACACACTGTGGACATCACCTTTGTTGGAATATCTCTCTACATCAGTCACCATGTTGCTGTGCATTGGTGAGTCATGACTCCTATGCCGGACAGCGCTTTATACTGTATCCACTCTCTCATATTGTCAAAACTTCTAATAAGAGAGGTCGGCCGCAGGGGGGTTTGGCCAATTAGACTGCAGTATCAGACAGACCTGAGGTGGTTGTAATATTGTGATATGGCTTCTCATTCTCGTCATCCTCGGTATTTTTACCCCCACCACGGCTCTGTGGTTTTGAAAGGTATGTGTAAATGCCCCGGAAAGAAGGCACATCCACCCCCCTCTGGCTGGTATGATGTCAGAACCACTCTTAACTCCAGAGCTGCACATGTGCGTTTTCGTTAGACTCTGACGTGGGGAACATGAAAGGGCTGGGATCCTAAGGAGGATTAGAGCTGATAAATTAATATGTAGACCACCTCCCTTGTGTGAGTCTGTAGCGTGTCAGCCAAACCCTGACTCAGAGCTTGCAAAGGTGGACAGCGTGTCATCAGAAGACGCAAATCGCCAATGGCGACGGCTATGAGTCACGGCAGCCAGGGCCAGTGAGCAGTCGCTCGGATACATTAGCAGCCTGTTCATGTTGTTTGGACAGTCTGATGCCGTCTCACTGTGAATGGGCTGCTCAGCTTCTGAGTGTATTGGTTTATTCTTTTCTTTAAGTGTATTTTAGTGATTTGAATTCGCATTACAGCATTTCGAGCTGGAAGGCATGAGTATCATGTGTGGGTGATGTGTATGAGTATCATGTATGAGTATCATGTATGAATATCATGTATGAATATGTGACAGATATGCGGGGACAGGGAGGGAGTGAGAATGTCTGAGAGAGGTACATTGAAAAAGAGAGAGAGAGGGGAGAGAAAGCACTGTGATCCTGACATTAAAAGAGGAGACCTTAGCTTTAGCCTGGGGCCAACCGGCACTGACCGTAGCCGTGACCTCCGCCGTGACCGGTGTAGACAGCAGACACACATCAGAGACACTCCCTCAGGTCCGATCTGGCCACAAGCCTCTGAGAGAGAGGGGACGTTTGCTCGCACCCGCCTGCCGCCGAGCCTAACATAACACCATACACCATGTTGTGCCATATCACTCATATAGCACATGCAGCCAGACTGAGATCAGTTCCTCCGGTAGGCATTCATCTCAGTGGGCTGCCTGCGCCCGTCAGGGAAGATATGAAACCAGAGCAAACATAAAGCGCCAACATTTGTGCATAGCATTGTAAGCCATCGACTCCAATATTAACTTCAGGGTTTGATCTCATTCATGTTTGCTCAGGATTTTGTCTGTTGCTTTTCGCTGCTTTCCGCTGGGTTTGGGGGAGGTAGAAACAGCTTGTGTTCTGTTCAGATGCAGAGCCAGTTGGTCCTCCACTGGCGTGATGTAATTAAGCAGCCAATGTGTTTCTATAGTATTGGGGGCTTGGCTCTTGTGTCCCAAACACTAGCCAGCAAGCTTTCTTGAGCTATTTTTATTTATATATATATACATATAAAAATCTGTTTTAATAAAGTAACAATTTAACAGCCAACCAATTTAAACAGTATAATTTCATCTAATTGGAAAAGAAGAGCCAAGGAAAAAACTACAAAATAAACTGCTTCAGTTGAGATGGCATCGCACACTGTTGGATTTCCCCAGCTTTTAAGTATTCATAAACTGGCCTCTGCACTTGAATTAATTCCTATATGGTAATTAACCATGTGTAATCATATTCCACACCATACAGAGCAAAGGTTTCCCTCTACTCACATAAATGTCCATGTGCTTATTATGTAATAAATGTGGCAATTAATTTTATGGTAATAAGAGTCCCATTTTACCAAGGTTATTTGCAGGTCTCATCTTGGTCCCGTTCCGTCAGTGGCGTTATGTTGAGTTGAGGTTGGTACTGGGGGTAATTGCTCTTGTTCAACACAATAAAATGGTCTCTGGGAATCCTCAGGTGAACTGATAATGGGGACAAAAGGGTATGTTCATTATGTGTCCAAGTCCATTCTTTTATGGGGCGGATGGGAGATAGGATGACTCCTTTGGACTTGTGTGTGCAGAAGAAAAGTCCCCCACCACTTTCATTACGCCATTCCATAATTCATTCTGCATACTGAATTTTTTAAGAGTCCTCCAATGTCGGATTGGAGATTTCTATCTACAATGGGCTGCTTTGTAGTTCACTGAGTGGCGCTCTGCTCAGACTGGGTCAAAAGAGAGACAAGAAAGAAACATGAAAACCCCTGTCAGAGAGAGGATACCTGCCAAACCTGTCAATGTCCCACGCCTATTCTGCTATTCAACTCCTGTGATAAATGAGTGATGAATCATGTCCAGGAGAATAATACAAACGATTAAAGAATAATGACTTTCAGGGCAAATTGCTCTCAATCATGAAGGTATATTCAGAATTATTAAACAGTGCACATTCACCATTTCCAAGCCTACTATTACCGTGCTCAGTAAAAACACATGATATGCTCAGCAGTCTAGTCAAGAACCATTTCACACTCTTTACAACTCAGGTGAACGAAACCATACTGGTACTGTACCTCTCAGGGGATGTAGCCTTATTATCTCCATGATTGGACTTCTTGTGTGGGAATAGTCCTGTACTCTCCTCTCCTCTCTTGCGGGTTGAGTCTAATGCTGTGTGGCAGGGCCGGCACCCCACTGTCCAAACACATCTGTCATGTCATGTATCAGTGACACCGCAACCAGTCAGACTCCCACCTCTACTGTACGGCAGGAACCTACGTCACACACTCATACAGAGGCACACACATTGTGCACAAACACATGAGACACACACACAGGTTCACACACTGCACACAAACATATGACACACACGCATTAGCTCATGCATGAAATATGCATGCCGAAATATGCAGCGTTTACCTTCAATGTGATCTCCTTGATCGCGGTAACATTGCTTTTAAATGGTCCATGGCCGAAAAGGGCCGATCGGATTTAACCCCGGCCAATATCAGACTAATGTGAAACCTTTAGTTTGTAGTGTTTGATGTATTGTTATTTACATTTTTCATGTACAGTACTGTGGAGCCTTCAAGACATGAATGATGTCAGGGAAAATAGATCTGACCTAGAAAATACGAATAAATCAAAAACAATATCTGTTGGCCAACATTGCATTGTAATGTAATTCACTGTTGTTACCCTATAGCATCTGTAATGCAATTTTGACTTATAATGTAAAGAGATTACCAGATAAAGATTTATGTTTTGCAAAAGATGTTCCAACTTACTTTCTAAGGTCTCTTTTTCATGGCTCTGCATATATCTGGTTCAGCTTCTGAATTAGTTTCATAGTAATTACATCTCCCAAATAGCTGCGAGAGGATTACGTTTTTTGCTTTTACTTTCCCATTAGGAATGAGGTGTGAGTGAAGCTTTTAAAGAACATTCACAGAATCAAGCAAAGCTGGTTGAGTACTTGGCTTGACATGATTAGGCTGATTCCTTGCTAACCCTGTGGGTTCTGTAATATAAGGCAAGGCAGCACTCTCTCTCCTCCAACCGGGCCCCCTTGAGGGACTGCTGTCAGGCTTTGACAGGCAGGCGGGCATTGTCAATATGGGTCACGTTGGCATGGCAGAAGTGTGTGTGT
The DNA here is from genome assembly GCF_036934945.1 of Oncorhynchus masou masou. Classification (NCBI taxonomy): domain Eukaryota; kingdom Metazoa; phylum Chordata; class Actinopteri; order Salmoniformes; family Salmonidae; genus Oncorhynchus; species Oncorhynchus masou. The sequence continues at coordinate 72,653,301 of NC_088224.1, read as the reverse complement.
GTGTGTGTGTGTGTGTGTAAGCGAGTGAGGCAGGAAGCCCCAGTGTAAGTTAATTACCAGGGCTGAACATGATACACACTCCACAGAGCAGCAGGGGTGTAGGGAGAGAGAGAGAGAGAGAGAGGGAGAGAGAGAGAGAGATAGAGAGAGAGAGATGGAGAGAGAGAGTCCCTAGCTAGATTGGGAGTAGTGGAGCAGTAGACGCTTCACTATTACTGGTGCAAGTAGAGTGTGTATACGGCCTTTTAACCCCACATGGTGCAGTATGTGCCAGATGTTGCAGTGTGCAGTGGAAGGAAGATGTGACTACATCTAAATGTGTGAGGGGATGATATGGCACCAAAGTCGTAGTGCAAAGTCATAGTTGGCCAGGTCTTAAATACACAGCTTCAGGAGCCTTCGAACTCTCAGTATGTTGTTTCACGTTGTTCTCTCCTCTGTTCTGAAGAGAGCTGACAATATGGCAGGATGCAGACATTTATTAGGTAGGAAGGAATTTATCAAGCCAGACTTCAATGCTGTCCACTTCTATGATCATCTAAGCTTTTATCAAATCAAATTTTCAAATCAAATGTATTTATATAGCCCTTCATACATCAGCTGATCTCAAAGTGCTGTAAAGAAACCCAGCCTAAAACCCCAAACAGCAAGCAATGCAGGTGTTGAAGCACGTTGGCTAGGAAAAACTCCCTAGAAAGGCCAAAACCTAGGAAGAAACCTAGAGAGGAACCAGGCTATGAGGGGTGGCCAGTCATCTTCTGGCTGTGCAGGGTGGAGATTATAACAGAACATGGCCAAGATGTTCAAATGTTCATAAATGACCAGCATGGTCAAATAATAATAATCACAGTAGTTGTCGAGGGTGCAGCAAGTCAGCACCTCAGGAGTAAATGTCAGTTGGCTTTTCATAGCCGATCATTAAAAGTATCTCTACCACTCCTGCTGTCTCTAGAGAGTTGAAAACAGCAGGTCTGGGACAGGTAGCATGTCCGGTGAACAGGTCAGGATTCCATAGCCGCAGGCAGAACATTTGAAACTGGAGAAGCATCACGGCCAGGTGGACTGGGGACAGCAAGGAGTCATCATGCCAGGTAGTCCTGAGGCATGGTCCTAGGGCTCAGGTCCTTCGAGAGAAAGAGAGAATTAGAGAGAGCATACTTAAATTCACACAAAACACCGGATAAAACAGGAGAAGTACTCCAGATATAACAAACTGACCCTAGCCCCCCGACACATAAACCACTGCAGCATAAAAACTGGAAGGCTGAGACAGGAGGGGTCAGGAGACACTGTGGCCCAATCCGATGATACCCTCGGACAGGGCCAAACAGGATGGATATAACCCCACCCACTTTGCCAAAGCACAGCCCCCACACCACTAAAGGGATATCTTCAACCACCAACTTACCATCCTGAGACAAGGCCGAGTATAGCCCACAAAGATCTCCGCCACGGCACAACCCAAGGGGGGCGCCAACCCAGACAGGAAGATCACATCAGTGACTCAACCCACTCAAGAGCACCAGTAAGTCAGTGACTCAGCCCCTGTAATAGGGTTAGAGAAAGAGAATCCCAGTGGAGAGAGGGGAACCGGCCAGGCAGAGACAGCAAGGTTGGTTCGTTGCTCCAGACCCTTTCTGTTCACCTTCACACTCCTGGGCCAGACTACACTCAAACATATGACCCACTGAAGAGATGAGTCTTCAGTAAAGACTTAAGGGTTGAGACAGAGTCTGCGTCTCTCACATGGGTAGGCAGCTCTATAGGAGAAAGCCCTGCCTCCAGCTGTTTGCTTAGAAATTCTAGGTACAATTAGGAGGCCTGCGTCTTGTGAATGTAGCGTACGTGTAGGTATGTACGGCAGGACCAAATCAGAGAGATAGGTAGGAGCAAGTACATGTAATGCTTTGTAGGTTAGCAGTAAAACCTTGAAATCAGCCCTTGCTTTAACAGGAAGCCAGTGTAGGGACGCTTGCACTGGAGTAATATGATTAAATTGTTTGGTTCTAGTCAGGATTCTAGCAGCCGTATTTAGCACTAATGGAATTTTATTTAGTGCTTTATCCGGAGAGCATTGCAGTAGTCTAACCTGAAGTAACAAAAGCATGGATTAATTTTTCTCCATCATTTTTGGACAAAGTTTCAGATTTTTGAAATGTTATGTAGATGGAAAAAAGCTGTCCTTGAAACAATCTTGATATGTCCGTCAAAAGAGAGATCAGGGCCCAGAGTAATGCCGAGCCTTTTATCACTCAATGACTTCCAAATACTGTTTGCAAATGATGTAGAATAATGCTTGAGTGTTGACAAAATCATTTACAAACTTGTCCCCCAGCCATGTAGTGTAGAATGTGAAATCAAATAATACACCACAAAATATCAAAAAGTGTTATTATTTGAAAATGATATATTGTACAGAGAGGCAGGGAAGCATAACAAACAAGATTGCTGCACTCCCATTGCCTGAAGGTAGAACTTGGAGTTTGGAGAAACACAACAATAGATTAAAGAATATGCCATTGGGCAAATTTGGAGAGTCCCATAGGTGCTAGGCCCCGCTTGCCCCCCCCCCCCGGTTGACATAAACTACACTACATGACCAAAAGTATGTGGACACTTGCTCGTTAAATCTCATTCCAAAGTCATGGCCATTATTATGGAGTTGGTCCACACTTTGCTGCTAATAGCCTCTTCTGGGAAGGTTTTCCATTAGATGTTGGAACATTGCTGTGGCGAGCCAGTCTGGGAGAAGAGGGAGAATTTGGAGGAGAGAGAAATGTGTTCCAATTCATCCCAAAGGTGTTCGATGGGGTTGAGGTCAGAGCTCTGTGCAGCCCAGTCACATTCTTCCACGCCGATTATTCTTCCTCTAACAAACTTTACAGTTGGCACCATGAATTGGGGCAGGTAGCGTTCTCTTGTTATCCCCCAAACTCAGAATCGTCCGTCGGATGGTGCAGTATGATTCATCACTCCAGAGAATGCTTTTCCACTGCTCCAGATTCCACTGGTGGAGAGCTTTACACCACTCCAGCCGACACTTGGCATTGCGCATGGTGATCTTAGGCTTGTGTACAGCTGCTCAGCCATGGAAACCCATTTCAAGACGCCCCCAATGATCAGTTCCTGTGCTGAGTTGATTCCAGGGGCAGTTTGGAACTCGGTAGTGAGTGTTTCAGCTGAGGACAAGCGATTTTTACATACAGACAGGTTCTGTGCGCTTGTGTGGCCTATCACTTCGTGGCTGAGCCGTTGCTCCTCCAAGACGTTTCCACTTCACAATAACAGCACTTGCAGTTGACCGGACAAGCTCTAGCAGGGCAGAAATTTGACAAACTCACTTGTTGGAAAGGTGGTATCCTATGACTGTGCCATGTTGAAAGTCACTGAGCTCTTCAGTAAGGTCATTTTACTGCCAATGTTTGTCTATGCATGGCTGTGTGCTCGATTTTGTGCTTGATTTTATAAACCTGTTAGAAACCAGTGCGCCTGAAATAGCAGAATCCACTCATTTGAAGGGGTGTCCACATACTTTTGTATATAGTGTATGTCTCAAAGAAATAAACAGAAGTTGCTGTCATTCAAGATGTTTGCTTTGTTATTAAGAATGATGCATACATTGTAGCACAATGGGCAGTGCATGGAATAGAGGTGGAGCTACATAAAGGATTTAGCAATAAGGAGAAGGAACATTGATTGACAGAAAGAACAGTGCTATTATAGTACCTGCAAAGCTAGAGGACAAAGGAGTGAGCATTATTTTGCTATCCCTCCACCTCTCCTCTTTCTTTCACTCTCTTTCCTTCTGTGTCAGACAATCTCCCATGCACACCAATACTTATTTTGTCTTCAGCACATGGTTTTAACACAATGAGCCCATTTGCTCAGCAATTACAGAACAATGAATGCTTGTCCTCATGAATATCTATTAAAAACCTGTATGCCTCTAATTTCAACATACATACAACTGCCACATTGTTCCTCATAGCAGCAGCCGGTCTGACCTGTTATTTCCTTTCCTGACGGTGGTCACATCAGAACAGTAGAATATGATGATCTGTCCAGGCCATCTGACAGTTCAGTGTGGCCTTGCCGTGCTAAACAGCTGGAGACCAACATGGCCACTCTCCAGGAACACAAGATGGCAGAGGCAGATGGCCAATTACATCCCATAATGCCTAATTGTAAATGATGAGGCAGGTGTCAAATTAGGCATACCTGCAAATGAATAGGAATTCATTAACTGGCTCACAGAATATGCTCAAATTCAGAGAAACAGAGGAGTAAGCAGGACTCTCAGGATCTCTCCATAAATTCCTGGGTGAGATGAAATGGAAAGGTAAAATGATGTAAATGATTTATCGGTAGCAAGTCCTTGTCATGCTAAAAGCTGTGGTTCTAATGCTCTACTGTCGCGTTATGACATGATTCACCCAAGGTCACTGTAATGAGCTCTTCTCAGAGGACACATAGCGTCTCCAAGTCATCAATGTGGCTTCCTCCTCTCTGTTCCTGGGGACGGCAGCTTTGTCCCACCCTCCCTCCATCCCACCATCCTTCCTCACAGGTCAGCGCGCCCTCGTTCCCCCTCCTCTCTAACCCGATTATCGCCTCTCCATCCAGACACTGCCGCCCTCTGCCCTGTTAATTAGAGCAAACCCTTTAGTCACAGAGCACACAGAGATGTCCCAGCCACCCAGACAAGGCAAGACAGCGCTCACCACAGACAAACAATCATTAAGTTAACGTTGACCCTGTGATCTCACAAAGCCCTCAACCTCAGCCACAGTGACTCTATCTTAAAGGACATAGGTGGCTGCCACATCCACCCTTCCGGAACGACCCGGCAATGAATATTAAAAATCCATCAGGCAACAACAACAAGCCAATACACAGCAACACTATTATTTCATACGGCAGTACAGTTACCTTTGCCCCCCCCCCCCATTAATGCCACAGCGTTATAAAGAAAGTGATTTAATGCATTACCGTTCCTGTGCTAGTCCCAACAACCAATTGACCCGCTGGATTAACAATCTGTCACAGCTGTGCTGCTTTGCAACCATCATGTTCAAAAAGGAAGGAAAAATGTAATAAACTAATGCTGCATGTCCACCCACTGCTGGAAAAGTGGAGGATGTTAGAGAGCTTTAGAAAATGTTGATTACAAACACAGATAGCCATAGGTTGTTAACATAACAGCTTGGCCTTTCGTGATGATCCAATCCTCTTCTCTCAAACACACTCAGATGCTTTTAAAGATGCTATTTAACGTCCCTGGCCTACCCCCCACACAAACAGATTTGATGATGCCGCCCGCTTCGCATGGAGAATGGAAGCTCTTCTGCTCCAATTGTGTTGGTGGAGGATCTCTCAGCAAGCCAGGCCCTGGGCTAACAGGTGTTGAGGGGCATTAGAGACTGAGCGCTGGCCTAGAGGGGGCAGAGTGAAGAGAGACCCAGGCTGGAGGAGCTACATAGTAGCTACATACAGCTACTGTACTGTGCTGAGGAGAGACCCCGGCCGCTGGATAGATGAGCCAGTGGGATGAAGAGAGACCCAGGCCGGAGGACAGATGAGAAACTGGGATGAGGAGAGAGACCTCAGCTGTGGAGCTCGGCTCAGTGTACTGGAACAGAGACAGAAGAGCACTAACGATGATGATAGATGATGGATGATAGATGATAGCGGTTTCCATGCATATGTCGGGAATCAACCAGATCTCTCCTGAGTCAGCGGTGGTGGGATGGAGTCAGAGATTGAAAAGGACCTTCTCCCAGTCCTATCCCAATGTGACAAGGCAACTACCTTTCAGAACGACTTGGTCTACAAGGAAGGATGCTCTTTCCTCTCTGCTATAGGCACAGTGTGTAACAACAGCAAAGACACGAGGATAAGTATTCTGGAGAAATACATTCTCTGAGTCCTCTCTGAGTTAACACACTCCCCCATATCCATCTCCATCCATGGCTGCTCCAGCCTGAGGTCCAGTCGGTGCCTGTGCTCTGGGATTCTCAGCCTTGCTCTCCAACTCAGTTAATGAGGGCTTGTATGAGCTGCCAGTTTACAGCGAAAGCTGTAAACACCAAAGAGACAGAGTGTCCCCAGCTGTCCAGCCCTGGACTCACAGACCCCAACACTCACCTCCGCAGGCAACAGCTGAGTGCCCCAAATCACCCATGTGCTCCACAGCATATGGAGGCAAAGCGCTGCCAACGGGTCGAGAAAATGGTGGTCGAGCGAGGGCCATCTGAGCCCCTCTGTCACTCTGTGGCACCTACGGCATCTGTCTCACCCCACTGTGCCACATTCAGGCTGTGGGCGAGCATTCAAGTGGGAGAGAAACTGCCCCAATATCAGGTTAAGGATAAGCTCTTTTATGGCCCACTTTCCAAAGCTATTCACGTCAATAAAAAACAAAAAACAAGAATGACGTATCGCTTGTGAGAGCTAGTGTTATTGTTGGCGTACGCTCCCAAGCATCATAACGGCCCTAAATTGGATTTTGACATTATTAAAGTATGTGTTTTTTGACTGAGCATACTTCTGTTCGCTTATGCAAATAAATGAATATTCCCTGGCGCTGATTCCCCAGCCTGCCACAGGGCAGGCATTAATGTCCCACTCTGTTCAATGGAGGTTTGTCATAAAAGAGACATCAACAACCAGGACGTCTAGCTGTTCGGCAGTATACAGTATTAAGCCATTATTATTATTGTTCTTTAATGCTGGGTTACTTTGATTTAATTCCCCATGCTTTTTTTTGCCCGTCTTTGCTTATCTGCAGAGTTTCATTAGCATGCAAAGTCCTCTCTTGGTGGTGGGGGGTTGAAGATAGCGGTGAGCGAGTTAGCTCAGCTTCCTACTCCCTCTGTGCTGGCAGCCCGCGGGACACTACAGATGATGGGAGTAGGGGGCTCTGGCACATTATGGCTTCCCACACACTGTTCGCAGGAAGCCAGCCCGCAGACCCAAACATTCCCACCCCAGAGAAAGAAAAAGAAGACTTGATTTGGAAAGCATGGGGATAAGACAAACAGCAGTTGGCTGGCAGAAGAAGGGGCATCAGCGAAGGTAAAAAGTCACTCAGACAGCGGTGCTCACTCAGTTGGGGCCGGTGAGAAGCGGTGAGCCTTGCTGTGCCTCGACTGGGCTTTATTTTCGGGAAGTCGCTCTCCACAATGATGGGATCTGCCTGGTGGTTCCTATTCCGAGAGACGCTGGCTTTTTGAATGCCACTGTTGTCAGGAGTTTGAGGGCTGCGGTTTATTCACACAGCCAGGCTTGGCCTGGAAACAGAATACATCTCAACCTCCTATCTGGAGAGCTGCTGTCTTCAGCTGTATGCCTGTTGTTCCCCTGGTCCAGGCATCTCCACTGTCTTCAAGTCCTTACCGTTTTCTGTTTCTTTAAATGGTAATTGTCAGAGAGAGAGAGAGAAGGTGCAGACATCCAGTCAGCAAACCACATATGTTCTTCAGTCCTTGCCTCCCTAACCATGACAACCCAGAACAAACAAGAACACACATACCTAAATGCAGACTGGGGCCCCTCCAATGTGTAGAGAGGGAAATGTAATTTGTTGTTTTTAAGTCTGGCTTCATTATTTCTGTATGACTTGGAGCCCTCCTGCTTACTGAACCAGCCCTCACGCAAATGAACAAGTCAGCCTGATAAAGTGGTGGTCTCACTGGGGTAGCATTTGCTGTCATTCCTGCAGGTAACACTTTCACACACAACACTCTGCACCTGTAACCTGCTGCCACAGGGGTAAAATGGCTCTGCTCTAATTGGTTTGTTCCAATCTGGCGCCATACGACCGCACTGGGCTCTTTTACAGCCAGCGCACACCAGGTGCTGTAGAGTGGGAGGGGGTGGGGGTGGGTGGGGGGGGCTCCGGGGATAAAATTATGTGGCAGACAGGAAACAACCATTCATTATGAGGTGTCATTACCAAGTGTCTCTGTGAATTGTATGTTACTACTAGCAAGGAATTCATAATAATTACAAAGAGAATCTGGCAGTTACTTTTTCCAGCTCTTATGAACACAGAAGAAGACAGAAGTCATATCAGGTCTCTTCTCATCCCCATAGCGTGCAACATCAGATAGTGTTTCAGTGTTGGATGTTAACGCCTCTCTTCTTTCCCTTCACACCACTGCCCTATGGCTAACCAAATAACATGCATTAACTGTAAGCACAACCCCAAAGGGATCCTCCTTCTTTTGAGGTATTGGGTGCATCTATCTCCTCCACTTACAGCAGCATCCCTCACTCTGGGAACCCTTGGACAAGGAGCAATCTGGGGCACCCAGCGTTCACGTTGGATCTTATCGCACTCGTGTAATTCTCTATCCCGTAACTAGATGCGTGCTGCCTGTTGACAGGGAGTCTAGGCACTGGATGTGTACTGGAACGTAGTGGGGAGCTGACAGGCCAGTGTGCCTGCGGATTAGCGCCCTCTGTTTTGGTGGCTGCATAATTAGGCCAATCTGTTGAAAGTGCTGGAAAATGGCCTGCTACTCTGAACCCCTCCTCCTTCACCATCTCCTTCTCCTTATCATCATCTTCCTCTTCCAGTGTGTGTACTCCCCATGTTAGGCCTAAATGTAAATATCCAAAGTACTAAATGGGTTTTAGATAGACAGGTGGCGTTGAATGAGGGCAAGTGGTTTTGAGCCAAAAATAAGGCAAATTAACTAAAGTATTCAGGTATTCTGGTGTGGAATGGGACATAATTAAATCATGGATACAGAGGTTCAGCAGCAAATAATGTATGCATGTGAATGGAGATGGTGAATGGTGATTTTATCCAGTTTAATACAAAGTAAAATTTTCTTGGCCTTAAGGGAGCGAGGGATATGATTGAGGGAAAAGAGAGGTTGTCACGTCCTGACCATAGAAAGCCTGTATTTTCTATGGTAGAGTAGGTCAGGGTGTGACTAGAGGTTTTAGTCTAGTTTATTATTTCTATGTGGGGTTCTAGGTTTAATTTTCTATGTTGCTGTTTGGGTATGATTCCCAATTAGAGGCAGCTGGTAATCGTTGTCTCTAATTGGGAATCATACTTCAGTTGCATTTTTCCACCTGTGGGTTATGGGATATTGCTATGTTTAGTTGCCTGTTAGCACTGCATTGTCCTCACGGTTCGTTTATTCTTTATTGTTTTTTCTAAATGTCACTCTAATATATGTGGAACTCTACGTACGCTGCGCCTTGGTCCGTCTATACTAACGAACGTGACAGAGGTAGAGAAGCCATGCATTTCGATTTCCACCTCTCTGTCTGACAGAGGCTCTCCCTTTCATCAAAGTGTTCTTGGGGGTACTTGCGCATCGCAGGCATCAAAAATCTCTCTTCTCTTACCCTTTCCTCCCCCTCCTTAATTCCTTCCAACTTCTACTGTGCTGTGTTTAGCTGAGAGCCTGAGCTGTGGATGCAATGTCTACATGTCCTCTCAGGACAGCCGTCATGCCTAAACTGCAACAAATATCTATAATTGAGCCACACGCCTCAGTGCCGTCGTTTTGCCAGAGTCAGTCAACTACCCCTGACATAGAGGGGGAAGGATTTCTGAGTGTGTGAGTGTGTAGGAGGTCCTGTGTGTGTGTGTGTGTGTGTGTGTGTGTGTGTGTGTGTGTGTGTGTGTGTGTGTGTGTGTGTGTGTGTGTGTGTGGCATTGTTCTGTGACAGGGCCTGATGGTCTGTTGTGCTCCAGGTAATGGCTGACATTTCTTCATTTGTGCGGCTAATTGCTGATTTACACCGCCTCTAATGACATGTGAAGTCTGATCCAGAGTCTGTAATGGGAATGGGATCTAGCCCAGGGTGCAATCCTCTCTCCTTCCTTCTCTTCCTCTGTCTATTTCACTCTTCTCGTCTCTGACATCTGTTCTGCATCCCTTATTTATGTACTCTTTCATCAGGGTCCGTTCTCCTGGCAAAACGGCAAGGCAAATCGGCACTTAAGATCAGAGATGAATTTATGTCTTTCTCTTTCCGCCTCCATCTCTCTCTTTTCCTCTCTCATCCTCTCCCAGTGTCACACTAGTGGTCCCTGGACACGGCGGCTCAAAAACAATTTAGAGATCAGTTGGCTGGAAAGAATAATGCCGGCTGGCGTAAAGAGATTCAATACCTCAGCTCTAACTGACACGAAGCAGAATCTTATTTTTGCCTTTTACTCATACGGTACATATATATCACATCTGGCATTCTAGACATAGCCAGGCTCAGATGGACTAACATTTAAAAATATTAAGCAATAACGTCCAAATTAACACCTCATTTAACCTTATTAGCATCCATTTTGCTAAATTACAGTTCACTGTACATGCATATCTTCCCACACATTTTAATTTTCTCTATATCTGAAAATGTTCTCCTAAGATACAGTCTGCATCTCAGCCAAGTAAAGAATCAAATGAAGATGTTCTTGCATCCCACATATTTCAGTTTGAAGCTATACTCTGGCGCAGGGAGAGGAAGATTGGCATTGCACCATACATCACAAAATAGGGTGGAGGAGGATGGGGAAAATATTCTGAGGTCTACTTCCATGTAACGGCAATCTCATTGTCCTTTATGTTTTAATTCAAAATCCATCTGCCATGAATTTCACACTAAACGCATTAGTGCAACATGATCGATTGCCCCCCTGCGAGGTAGGAAAGCGGAAGTCACTCTCCCAGCACCAGTGTTTCTTAATTATGGTGCCTAGCTAGGAGTTTATCCTGCTACGTGTCGTAAAAAGGCCCACCAGTTGTGCAGTGTGGAGAAGGTGTATGGGTAATGGCTGTGGAGCTCCCTCCATCGTGGAACTCTGGCTGGGGTTTACGCTAACCGGAGCTGACGTTAATGGCTGCTTTAATGAAAAGCTGGAGCCCTAATGAAGCCTCCTTAACATTGCCGAGGACAGGCAAGTCACTCTTTCCCCAAGTGCCCACTCCCTCCGTCTATCCTCCAGGAAATATTTGCTTGACGCGCAAAAGCTTTCTTTTAATGACTAACGTGTGTCTGCGTGGATGTTTGCCTGCGCAAACATATGCTCGAGCAACAAAGCTTTGATAATGCAAAACCCACTGTCAGCCTCTTCCTTCTGGCACCAGATCATCACTGAACCATTAACAGTTTCAGCTTCCCTTTGTTCATTAGGAATCAGCCTGATGTCTTAACGGGCTAGAAAGGAAATGCGGCTCTGTTTGAGATGTCATTATGCTGCAAATGGGATAGGAAAATGAAGATGCAGGATTTTTTTCTCTATGGAAAAGGCTTGACAATCACTCCCTTTGAGGATCATCTTTCCAAACAACCTTCTTCCCCAAAGCTCATTTGCAACTGATTAGAAAAGGCGATGCGTTCTGCCATTGTCTTACAAGATCAACATTTTCAACTGAGGATGACATAAAACCATGAACGCAGGGGGCATAATAAGTGAAGGGACCCCAAAATGTGCCCTGGTGTAGTAACAAAGTCAGATGACAAACGGTGACTCACATGTGCGCACACGCACACCTTTTGTCATACTGATGTCATTCTCTTCTCTTTTCTTGCTGTAGCAGAGCATAAAGACAGGGCTATTTTCTTTTCCTTTTAATTAGCATCTGCGACCTTCAGCTCTTTTTAAGTATTATCTTTGATGAAATCTTCCCACTATCTATACTGTATTTGTTTTCTTCCTCTATTTCATTTTGCTTCCTTTAATCATGATCTGTGCTCACTGTCACAAATCCATAATGAGTGAACTCAAGGTAGTCTTTGATTTGGCAGAGCTTAGCCAAGTCACAGCTCAATCGGCAGGGAAAAGGTTTGTAGTTCCATCCGTTTGTAACTGTGAACAGGGATACAGTGCCTCATTAGTAGTCAGACAGTGTAGCTACTGAGTGCTATGGAGTCTCCCATTGGAAACTCTTGATCCTTGAGATCATGACAATATGCTGTGCCTGACTGGAGAAAAGAGAACACTTCCTCTGCATGACAAATTACACTCTTAGACTGGCATTTAATAACACATTGATTCATTGATCATAGAAATCCAGAGGAAAAAATTGCAGTGTTAAGTTAAACCAGAGGCTTGCGATGGGGAACAGCAGCGAGAGAGCAAGAGAGCGAACATAATCTACACCTACCGTGTGACCACTCTCCTGATGACAAGTCACATCAAGTAAGGCCCTGCATTTAACTCACACTGCCCAGAGCTGTGGCAGAGCAATAGCAGCCGACAGATTTGTGTCCACATATACGATCCCTAGCGCCCCCTAGGAGTCAGAGAGTGGATTCACGTCTGTCACATCAATCTTCAAGCCTACAGTCAGAATTAACACATTTGCTGTTATTAGCCCATCATGTTTGAAGGTGTCTGTCTCTCTGTCAAAGGGCCAGTAGCTAGTTTATGAACGTAAACAAGTCGGCTTCTCTCCCGTAGGGCTGCGCTCCATCATGCTCGTGCTAGCATACTTGGTATGCATGCCCTGTGTTGCTGGCCTGCTGCTGATTCAGTTTAGCAAGATAGCTAGCGTTCAGCGCTAGCCTCATATGACCACAGGGGGGCTTCTTCTGATTCTCAGTCTGGACTCTCCACGCTGATCTAATTCTTATAGAGCCTCACCTCTCTCTCTCCAGCTGTCTAGGCCTTTTCTTCCCAAACACTAGAGCTTTTTCTTCTCCCCTCCGTCAAAAGACTCAGCACTGATGAGATAGAGATGCACAGAACAGTGAAAGTAAACAATGCCGCTTCCTCAGACAGCAGGGAGGTGGGACAATGAATATGCCTGCAACAGCGATATGACACTGAAAGGAGTAAATCAGTAGGCGTTCCATCTCCACTTTATTTCAAAAGACTTAAACACTCACCAGTCAGAAACGTGATGTGTCTCCCGAGCTACAAACCAGATGGTTTTTCCATAGGAGCATCATACGAGCCACTAAAGCTCAGCAGAATATCCGTCTGCGTTGTTGGTTAAGGGCTTGTAAGTAAAGCATTTCATTTCATTTAAGTATTTGGCGCATGTGACAAATACAATTTGATTTGAATGTATGTTTTATTAATCAAATAAAAGTTTGAATTTCCTGGGTTACAAATTATGTTATGCATAATTACAACACATACCTCTTGCATGTAGTTACAGGATACCAGAAATCCTTAAGGATGGATATGTTAAATACTCTCACAAACAAGAGGTGTTTCTGGTCAATAGAGATTACATTTTGTGGGCAGTGGACCTGTATAAATAATTTTATGTTTTTAATTAAACTCTCAAGCTAATTTGTCCACTTTCCCCTTATCTCTACCAGCAGGCAGTTTAGAGCAGTTTAGACCTAGTGGTCAAATCTCAGTTATTGTGGCTCATCAGTCCCCATCCGTCAACATGGACACTTTATTCACTGCACCTGCAAATTGAACCAGCAAGCATTATGTCTAGTGCTCCATCTCTGTAATGTATTTGAAGGTATTTTTAACACCAGATAGCTCAACACACATTTGAATGACCTGAAACACATTATTCATTCCGTTTTTTCAAGGTTAAAGAGGGACGTGAAGAGGACACCTCTGTAATAGGGACGCCACTCCAAGGGGATATATGTTAATGCACGCCACACTCATATTATCAAGAATTCCCGCTTGCATGCTCAAGCATTTCAATCAGATAACCACTCTTTAGTCCTCTGTTTGGTTCATTATCCTGCTTGTGTTTGTTATTGACTGGGACTCTATTTGGCCCCAGAGATACCTGGCCGGTAAATCAAAGTCTTACACATCCATGTGGATGCAGGCAATTTGAAACTCCATGACAAAATGTTCAATCAAAGTCCTCCTTATATCTCGTTTGGATCAATGTTTTAGGTGGTTTGGTAGGAAAATATCAACTTTGGCATGGGTAGTATGGTTTGATAGCACTATGATGGCTGCCCGAAGTCCTCAGGGTTACCTAGCCTTCATGTACTATTCAGGAGCCACCTCTAGTTTTCCTTAAGCATTGGAGATGGGGGAAAAAGTGGTTTTCACTAGTGGCACAATGTGAAGGACAGCTGAGCTGCATCTTTTGCTCCCCCCTACACACCTACAGTACACATTTGGCTGCTGTTGGCCAAGGGTAAGCTCAGTTAATTGGGGGCTGAAGAGAGCAGCTATGACGACACCTGTCACCTTGACTGGGGATTGCTGGGTCACACCAGGGCCAGTGGGGTAGCAGGGGGAGGGGTAGAGAGGGGTGAAGAGGTGAAACAGTACAGACAGGTGTGGGGTGTAAGAGAAAAGCAAAGAGAGAGAGAAAGAGAGAGCGAGCGTGAAAGAGAGTTAGAGAGAAAGTGAGAGAGGGAGCATAGGTTGTGACATTGTAAGTACAGAGAGAACCTGCTTCTCTCCTCTCCAGCCATGCAGGTGTGGGAGAGAGTTGTCAACCTGCAGTCCACAGGGGTTAAAACAGGAACCGCCAGGGTGTCGCACACATCTCCTCTCCTGCCTCTTCTCCTCCTCGCCTAGCTCCCTGTCACACACTGGGAACTAACAGAGACATGCTTCGCCTCTTTCAGTATACAGACAAGGACAAACAAGGACTTCAGCTTTGCACTGTAAACAGCTACATACAGTAGCCTGCTCATTTACAGAACATCGCGAAAGCGTGGTTTGTGGCAGTGTCACTCATCATCTTTGTTATCTCTGAGTTGTTCTCCAGTAAGACCACTCATCATTATTCTCCCACTGCTCCTCAAGTCCTAACATGTCCTTAATGGCTTCAGACTGAAACATGTTAGCTATGTTAATGTTGTAAGCCTACAGTACATGACCTGAAGTAGTCATACCGGCATATGCCAACACTGGGTAGTTTAATGGAGCATCCTATTCACTGTTAGTATGCCTGTTGTTCCCACTGCTAATTTCACCTAGCTGTGCTCTAGCTCGTCACCTACAGTAGACAAGCCACATACACTATGTCCTACAAGTGGAAGGCAGCAGAGCAGAGACATGTTAGTCCACCCCAGGGCACCAGTCCAACTCACTCAGCCTGGCTGGAACAGTGTTCCCCCTCACAGCAGCATTTTCACACTGTGTGCCAGTCCACATTTGGGTTGAGGTGAGGTGAGTGCCCCTGTGCCTGGGAGGGAGGCAGGAGAGCTAGCACAGACATGTCTGGGCAGGATCCTTCTTGCAAGGATTAGCCTGCTAAAGGTCAGACTAGCTGTCAGAGCAGGGCATGAGTTTTAATCTCCCTCTCTCCATCTGACCTTTCCAAGGCTACATTAGCTCCATCAGTGGCTGCTGAGGTTACACTGCTACACCATGCAGAATCTGCCCACTTGTGGGTGTGATAGGTGGCGTTTTGCAAGTTAGCAGGGCTATAGCTGCTTTAACCTGTGTGACAGTGAGGAAGGGTAATATCAGGGGTCCTGTGTGGCTCAGTCGGTAGAGCATGGCGCTTGCAACGCCAAGCGTCGTGGGTTCGTTTCCCACTGGGACCACCCATATGTAAAAGTAGTGGCCCCAGCCGACTTGTAAGTCGCTTTGGACAAAAGCGTCTGCTAAATGGGATATATATATATATATCCTCCTAGTGCAGGAGTTTAGTGTAGGAGGTTAAATGAATGAGTCACCAGTTAGGCTAGGCTAACAGGCCTGTCAGCTCTCTGTGCTCCAGCTCCAGCCAGTCATAATGGTCGCCCTCTCCTCGTGAAGCCCTCTAGCTAATTGGTTTAGAACACGTCATCATCACCACTTAGGGTGTTTAAGACATGCCACATACCTCAGTAGGCACACATTCCAGTGGAGAGGAGAGCAAGGCTTCCTATATCATCAACAGGTTTAAATGGATCTCATTGCGACATAATGAGGTATATATAACCTCTGTGGAGGGAAGTGGATGGCACAATTTCTAAGACTAACTTCTGGATTCTGAGTCGGATACAGTACAGTATATCCCCATTGCTCTCTCATTAGATAGAGACAAGGCCATTGTTAAACATTTTCCCACTTCACTGTTCACTCCTGGCCTTTTCCTACCCTCATCAAGTCCAAGAAGATCTATGTCGAGCAGGATTCTTCACCAGGGACCATCCTCCTTCTGCAGTGTTAATGAGACTGGAACCGTGGGCCCATTCGGTCACACAGACATTAAACCATTGTTAGGTACACAGTTAACAAGTGATAATTAACTGTGTATGAGACAGTTAGGGAACCTCCCAAGCCCACTGAGGTAGAAAGTGGTGCACAAGCAGTGTCTGAACTCTGCTTTCCGGTCCTGCGGTGCCCGGACTACCTCCGTCACAGCTGGTCGGGTGTATAATCACTTCAATACCATTAGTCAGACAGGACCCGACAAAGCTAAAGTTTACCTTTGTTGGAAGCTGTGTGTGTGAGCCAGTGAGCTCATGCCATGCGTGTTGATTCGCAGGAGCATGTCTAAAATACATGACATGTTGGGATTGACAGGAGTATGAAGGAGACATCAGATTAGCAAGGGGAAGAGTAAGATGCTGTAGATGGGTTTCAAAACTCTGACTTTCGGGAGCTGAATTATTGCCCCAGGCAGCGCTTCCGGCAACAGAACTTTCAAGAGGTGGGGAGTTGAAGTCAGAAGGTGGGGAACCGTGCAAAAAGGCTGTCCTATGGCTTCACACTCCAATGCACCAGTTGTGGATGGGGATCTGACATGGGCACCCAGAGGGAAGGCCTGCAGCCCAGAGTGAGTGAGGGTAACTTGGGAGAAGACTCCCCTGAGCTACGACATCAAACCTCTAGCACTCCTCAGAGGACTGGTTCTCTCTGTTCACTATTATCCAGACAATGCCCAGTCTTAAAACCCTCGTCATTCTCCAGATGCCCCCAAGGCTCTGCTGGTTACCATGCAGTCAGGGAGGAGAAGTGTGGGTGTTGTAGTACCTTTGAAATGACTGGAGATTGAGATGTGCGGTGAGATACAGGTCCCTGCCTTTTTGGAAAAGTGGTAATCTATAGTGCAGATTCCACTTTCAACAGTATACTAGTGGGATGTTTTTATTTAGAAAGAGAATAACTTTTATGTTGAGAACAAAATCTTTTTAGGGTGGGTTTGACTTAAGAGCAACACCTTCACCTAGCAAAATGGTGACATTTGGCTCTCTCACTGAATCCAGCTATTGCATAATATGTTTTCTCCTTCACTGAAACGCAGTAGTTTGATAAACAGTGTTTTGAAGATCACCCTGGAACTGGTAGGATAACTGGTAGGATAACTGGTAGGATAAGCACGCATCTCTCAGGTGAAAAATGCAAGAATAAAGAGGAGCATTTCCATTGATCTATTTCACGTCTGATTAATACTGATGCATTCTGGAGCTATTTGCCCACAGAGTCTCTGGCAAACCTTTACCCTCTCGTTTACGTCACTGCCTAAATGCTGTGCCCACAGAATAAGGCACAGCTGTGCACTTAATGGCATTTGTTAATGTACTGTTAAGGACATAAAATATAAATGGCTTCATTTTCTGCAAGCTCCCTCTTTTATATAATATGTTTTATATGTTGAATTCCCATTTATTTATTTGAAGGCAGGTGTGATTTATGTCCTCGCAATTGCTGTAAAGTCGTTACATTGAAAAGCTAATTCTGTTTTGATTGAGTGATTTTCCTGAAAACGGTGTCGTGTACAAGGTAGCAGCATGATAGCACATCCAAATTGATATGTGTTTGGTCCCATTTGGGCATGGATATGCGCTTCTGTAAAAACCCATTTGAAGAAGACATCCAGGGAGTTGCCAGAAATTGCCAACCCTGTCTGGTCCTCTCTGAGACAGAACTCAGAACTCTCTGCCATTGTGTCACGGCCTGCCCTTTTTGGTTTGGTCAGGGTGTGATTTGGGTGGGCATTCTATGTCCTTTATTTCTATGATTTGTGTTTCTATGTGTTGGCTGGGTATGGTTCTCAATCGAGGACAGCTGTCTATCGTTGTCTGTGATTGGGAATCATACTTTGGTAGCCCTTTTTCCCTCCTTTCACTGTAGGTAGTTAACTTTGTTTGTGGCACTTAGCCCCGTAAGTGTCACGGTTGTTAATTTCGTTTGTTGTTTTGTTGGCGACATTTTAAAAATAAAGAAAATGTACGCTCACCATGCTGCACTTTGGTCTACTTCCAACGACACCCGTGACACATTGACATGTCATCTCATTCTATAACCTTTAGCCCACATCAAATCAAATTTATTTATATAGCCCTTCGTTCATCAGCTGATATCTCAAAGTGCTGTACAGAAACCCAGCCTAAAACCCAAAACAGCAAGCAATGCAGGTGTAGAAGCACGGTGGCTAGGAAAAACTCCCTAGAAAGGCCAAAACCTAGGAAGAAACCTAGAGAGGAACCAGGCTATGTGGGGTGGCCAGTCCTCTTCTGGCTGTGCCGGGTGGAGATTATAACAAAACATGGCCAAGATGTTCAAATGTTCATAAATGACCAGCATGGTCGAATAATAATAAGGCAGAACCGTTGAAACTGGAGCAGCAGCACGGCCAGGTGGACTGGGGACAGCAAGGAGTCATCATGTCATGTAGTCCTGGGGCATGGTCCTAGGGCTCAGGTCCTCCGAGAGAGAGAAAGAAAGAGAGAAAGAGAGAATTAGAGAACGCACACTTAGATTCACACAGGACACCGAATAGGACAGGAGAAGTACTCCAGATATAACAAACTGACCCTAGTCCCCCGACACAAACTACTGCAGCATAAATACTGGAGGCTGAGACAGGAGGGGTCAGGAGACTCTGTGGCCCCATCCGAGGACACCCCCGGACAGGGCCAAACAGGAAGGATATAACCCCACCCACTTTGCCAAAGTACAACCCCCACACCACTAGAGAGATATCTTCAACCACCAACTTACAACTTACCACATCACCTCCTCTGTAGCACATAAATGCTAGACCATGTCCAGACATTCAGGGAAAGTCCATAATCTTGTCTTTTTTTCAGTAATCTTAACCCACCTTACCACATTTTCAGTAAAACATTAATACAATGCTGTCAGGGAAGGATTCAAAGAAAGACGAAGGAGGTCCACATTAAATTATTTTTACCTTATATACACTTATGGTGAAGTGTGCACTTGAGGGATAATGACTTTCTTTAGCCATGTGTTATAGCGCCCAGGACTGAAATGGATCTCTTTATTACGAACTCAATGGATTCCTTTTAGCGAAGGTGTGGTGTAATGCTGCTTTGACTCAGGATGCTATCTCATGTCAGCAGCCTCATACACATCTTCTGATAAAGCCTCCTCTCCCCCTCGTCCTGTAATAACAGCCCTGTCTCTGACAGGTTGCTACCTGCAGTCTGCCTCTCATCTCCAGTCTCACAAAGGCTTTCCTCTCTAATGCTACAGATAGTGTTGGGAGATGGATGCTGCTCAAGTCAAAGAACTACATTAGCGACACTTCCATCACTTGCATTCTTTATGTGCTACAAGTCCTCAACCCCCAGACTTGAGTTGAGATAAGAGAGCTCTAATGGTTACACAAACATTGTCCCCATCGGGACAATGTAGTTGAACTCTGACCCAGAAACCTCTCTCTCCCTCTCTCTGTGTGTCTGTCTCTGCCATACGAGGGAAGTCTATTTTCTACTGGCAGGGGAAGAGTGAAGCGTTACAAATGCATCACGACTAGATTGGAGAGCAGTTGCACTTAGTGCGAGGCTGCTCTGACAACACAAATGTGGCAACATACCGTCTTAAAGGATAAAACCATGTAATGTGGTCCATTTGGTGATGTCTAGTGACAGCTGGGAGATGGAACTCTGTACTTAACTTAATGCCACACGATGCCACGTATTGGGAGAAAACAAAAGGGACTGCAGGCTGTTGTAACCTGGTGGTGGCTACACACACACACACACACACACACACACACACACACACACGAGAAAAACTAAGCAAAACAAAGAAACAAATGATTTGTCATTATTTGTCACAATATCCAAATCCTTATCACAGCTTATATGACAATAAATAAGCATGGGATCATTATGTCAGAGTTCATGGTGATGGTGGTGGGATGGCTTCTTGGTGGTAATGGCTATGGCAGCGCTGTTGTCGTTGTTTTGATTTAACCTGCCAGTTTTTCTGTGGCGAGCAGCTCCCCCAAATCAAGGCTAAGTGGCGGATTCATCAGTATCCCGCCGACACAGAACACTCGCCTGGTGGTGACACTGTGGCGGCCACTGATTGGGACAAATACGTCTCCCTCTGGTGTCAGCTCTCATTCACCTATCTGAGCGTCGGTTGAAAGAAAGACAAATGTTTTGATTAGGGGCCTTTCTCAATGTCACGGCGGC
Organism: Oncorhynchus masou masou; assembly: GCF_036934945.1. Lineage (NCBI taxonomy): Eukaryota > Metazoa > Chordata > Actinopteri > Salmoniformes > Salmonidae > Oncorhynchus > Oncorhynchus masou. The sequence continues at coordinate 72,633,006 of NC_088224.1, read as the reverse complement.
CAGCGGATAAAAATGAGACGAGGTCCTCGCTAAGGGAGCAGCAGAGATGGGGGAAGAAGAGGAAAATGGATGTATCCGCTGTCTGGAGGGCATTAAATGGGCTTTTTATGAGCGAGAGAAAGCGTCAACAGTACAAGCATCTATTTTAATGAGTCCCGTATCCCATTGCCAGAGGATCATTTTTAACCTTTGCTTGGTAATACCATTTCCAATAACATGATATTCGGAAAACTATAAACAATAACATAAGCCACATTACTGCTGCCTTCATGATAAAACATGATTTTTAGACTGCATGGCATTGTATTGATCAATCTTCTTGTCATAGATTCTTAGATTCTCCTCTGGTAGTGTGAGGGAAAGGCCATCTATGGAGAGAGATTCTTCCTGCGTAGACAATTAGGAGCCTTGGTGACAACAGTGATGTAATCACCATCATGGCTTTCACTGTAGTACACCTGGCTCTGGCTGGGAGCATAAGTTTGAATGGTTTACCTTACGCCCACCCATGTCTCATCAACCCTCCTATCCATCTCATCTCCTTGCCAAGTAACGAGCTGTCAGTTATTCCCGCTTTCCAACTTCTGATGCCATCCATGAGGAGTATAGGCCAGGATTGGATTCCCATTTCTCTTGGAGCATGGGAGCATTAGCAGTCTTATTTCACCAGAAATATATGAGTTGTGGTGCTCTCTCTTGCTTATTCCTCTCAGACAATAATTCATTATAGCAGACCCCTGTAGAGCCACCAGGAACCTTTCAGGATCCTTTTGGAATTCCTCAGATGTGCTTTAATGGACCTGACCCCCTGGCTGATCACACACTGAACATGAGATGTATTAACTTGAGCCATCTCCATCCGGCTTTGTTCCTAAAAAGAGTCAAAAATGTATTTTGATTTGTAAAGTTGGTCTATGATTTTTTTTACCTCCCCCCTATTCTTTCTCCCTCCTTCCTGGCTGGCGGCCTTGGGCTGTGTTTTAGAGTCTTTTGTACTTGCAGCAGGAGAATCAATCGAAGGAATCAAAGTCGCTGAGGATACATTTCTCTCTCTCTCCTACACCCTCCACTCTTGTTCAATCAGCCAAACACTAGGCAGACTGAACCCAGCATCTGATATAGAACACTTTTTGTCCCACTGAGAAATTAATGCACTTTTTTTATGTTAGATTTGAGAGAAAAACCTTGAAGAATTTGACACATCAACAGCATGCTGTAGAAAACGTTCAACAACTTGAGCTACATTTGCGCTTCTGTGTTGCACTTCTCAAACAATACTCAATTGTGGCTAAATGAGAATGGTGTCAATCAATTACATTTGGCAAGGTCAACTTTTTAATTGTCATTGGGACAAACCAGGCCCAACTGTGAAGCAGCAGAAAATACAGCAATACTTTATTCCCATTGTTATTTTGGACACAGCAAGTCGGCAAAGGAAGAACACATTGTAGAACAATACAGGTCGACAAGGGAGAGACCCATTATGGGACAACTTAGTATGTTGAGCACTGCTAGCATTATAAAGCTGAACTAAAGAGCCACCATCAACGCTTACATTTAATCGCTGACACCATTTATCACAAACTCCCAATTTCCCAGTATACCTTTTCCTGTCTACTGTAACAATTAAATACAGCTGACAAATTAGTGTCCTTATCCAGTTTAAGTGTTTGGGGATTAGCACCCCCTACGTAAGCTCGCTGACTTTGTCATCTCTATATTTCTCAGTAATAAGATTCACAAAACACTTTTCAGGGTGAATACATTTTCAAAACAAACTCCCTGTAGACAAGGTGTTGCATGTGCTCCAAGATACATTTAGTAGAAAAAAAAATGCCTTCCACACAGAAGAATGTGTGATGCTGATAATATTTCATTCTCTTTACAATCCTGGGGTTGACAGCTTTAGTAGGCTGATCAAATATCACTGCATATAGTTCAGAACTTGACATATTGTTATCTCTATTTATTAGACCCTGAACGTAAATTGTACACATTTCCTCACTTTTCATGACACAGCAGTTATGCCTTTGGGCTTATTTTAAAACACTTCATCTGTCTTTCAATTAAATATTTGTCAAAAAGGAGATAGTCGCTCAGTGCCTTGAACCCAATATGCCATGAAAGCCGTATCTTTTATCTCATCAACCCACAAAATATGAGCTATGGCTTGACAAAGGGCTGTGTGGCTCTCAACCTGTTGTGACACAGCATGTAATGGAAAATTGGACTCTCCCTTTAAATGTATGATGTGTCCATTGAAGGAAGGCCCTCTCTATAGCACATCCATCAAGCAACTCAACCGAGGCTGGCCAAAGATCTCATCTCTCAATAATGAATCTGATCAATCCCAATAAAAGCATATTGTGACTGGACCTTTCAAGGTCCATCTCTAGCAAAAACATATTCCCTTTAAAAAGCATCAAGAGGTTCACTACACAACTATTCCAAGAAAGTGCTTGGTCTTAATGTCTCAGCTACAACCCCATTGTGATATCTCCTAGAAGCCTTGCCATTACACATTGCACTGTGTGATGGAGAGGCCTGAAGAGCCAGGGAGGAAGTTCATAGAGAGAGAACCTAATTGCAATGCTGGGGAAACAGAAGGGGCCCTTCTATTTCAATCAGACACATCTGATCTTCACACTCCTTCTCCCCATTTTTCATTACCATATCTTTTATGTTTTTACTTGTCACTGTGAAAAACTCAAAGCTTCTAAAAAAATTAATTAAAAAAAGAAGTAAAGTTTGCAAAGATAGCCTCTGGGTTTTCAATCAATACACGGCCTGAGAGACTGCAGTGTTACCTTGCATTTTATGCTAAGTGAACTGTTATGTCTATTCAACTGGAGTTACCTTGGAAACAAGCCCATGGTACTCTCTTTTTCCATGACAGTAATCACAATCGCTGGTCAGATTAGTCCCATTGTTTACAGCAAAAAGCCCTAATAAAATATGATAGGCCAACTTTATATTTATCTCTACTACATTTGAACACTTAAACTCAAAAGGGTGTCTGGCTAGCCATTTCCATTAGCCCTCCTTCCTGTCTATTATAAAAATGTGGAAACAGAATTAACTTAGGACAGAACATGACTTAAGAATCCATTCTTTAACTTTTGAAGCCTTAAAGCTCTTTTGACTTGATTTTATGCCAACTGAAAGAAAGATGCAGGTCAGAAAGATTTAATAAAGGTTTCTGGCACTAGATACTCGAATGTCTGTATTCCGTAGAAACAATATTTTTTCTTTCTGCCCTTTGGCTGATGATAGAGAGTGTGTCTATGAGGCTGTCTCTCGTTGCCATTTGTAATTTTTTTAACTCATCATTGGAAGCAATCCGTCTTGATTGTGCCTCAGCAACTGTCCTGTTCCACTAACGAGCAGCGCGAGAGCGGGCATAAATACACAGGTTTCCCGCGGCTGCGGTGTTTATCTTTCCTGCTCCATGTATTTACAGTCTCAGAGACAAATCTTCATAAGAACAGCAGCCATCCCATTGCAGAGAGGTCCTGGTGGATATGTTGGCTTATTTGTTTTAGCAGTGGGCCGGGTGAGGAAAATGGGTTCGTACATTCTGAGGGAAGATAAAGACATCAATGCAATGCCTCATCGAATGGATTCCACAGCCACTTTATGAAATGTTCATTATTGCTAACTATTGCTATATCTTTGCAAGCTGTGGCTGAGGGATTCAGTTTTGTCCACATTGATGAAGTATCCAGAAAAGCCAATACATGATGTAATGTGCAGCTCAGACAATTAATCTAATTATTCAGGCAGGAGAGAAGAGAAAAAGCTTGAGGCTAGTCTGAACCTAGTCTGAATCTATAAAAAAAATCTAACTTCGAACTTCATCGTTTTGGCCCATCACTAATACATAGAATTGTAGCTTTGTCATGAAGACGTGGATTCTTTCCTGGTTGCCACGAAAAAAAAATGTTCCATGATGATTACCCTAATTTCTTATGGACTGTCTTTCAAAATGCTTGTTCTACATCAAATGTAATTGTCAGTAACTGGGATGAAGACAAAAGCAATTCGAATGAATTTGATTTTCTGAACAGCTCGCTTAAAGCCTTTCAGTGCATAGGCTTCAGGTGTAATACCAGTTAATTTACATCTGCATATCAAAAGTGAGTTATTCTTGGCTGGCAAGCTAACCATTTGTCCATCTCCAGGCCCTTTCATTTGAAGTGTCAGTTAGTCAGACTGCTTCAGACATTCTGTGCTCAAAGAATCCCTCTGAAGAGATCCAGAATATTTCAGAAGAGAAATAAATTAAGAATAGCAAAGTGTCTTATCTTGCTTTCAAGCAAACATCATTTAAAGGCTATTATCTACCACGAGAGCTTGGACTATAAGTTTCTATCTGCTAAAAGATGATTCTGACAATTTACTTTTCATTTCCAAACCCTCATTGGTTTGAATGGTGTAAGCAATTTTGTTTCTTGTGTTCTTTTGAACTTAACAACATGCATTGGGATATTTAGAGTACTATATACTGTAGGTAGAGAACATCAAATAGAACAAGGCTATGCCAATAACAAAATGGCAACAAAAAGGACTATAGAACCAAGCTCGTATTACGATACTTGTGTGTACATCTGTGTGTGTGTTGGAATGCAATGAAATATCAAGGTGACCAAACATCAGGAAAGTGACCTTATAATTGGCATATTAAGCTCTATTAAGTAGTCAATTAATGATAAATAATTGAAAAGTTAATATGGGACTGACTGACGTGGTGACCCGCAATCTCCTCAGTACTATTTTCCTATGTCATTAATTATTATAATATCATAATAGATAAGATTATAATGACCATTGATTTGAAGTTGACCTTCAGAACATGATAACATGTAATCAGGTCCCAGTATGATGTCATAAAGCTAAGTATATCATAGCAAAGGAATCCATTAAATCTCTAACTCATCCATTTTAGTCTTTTGTGGGGTACCAGGGAATATCATACAGTATGTTACCTATCTCAAAAGGGGATGACAATATGGCGTGATTTCAGTGCCATCAGTGCTCCCCAGAAGACCATTATTTTTCCATCTGATTTGTGTTTAGCACAATAGAAATAGATGAGGTTTAGGGCCTCAGCCGTGGCCTCACCTTGCTGTAGTTAAAGTTAGTCAAACGCTTCATGCATCACATCCTCATAATTGTCCAGCCTCACCTCACCTCCTGTCAGCCACTTAGTCCCCACAGTCCAGGGTAGCCTAGTGGTTAGAGCGTTGGACTAGTAACCGGAAGGTTGTGAGTTCAAACCCCCGAGCCGACAAGGTACAAATCTGTCGTTCTGCCCCTGAACAGGCAGTTAACCCACTGTTCCCAGGCTGTCATTGAAAAAATAAGAATGTGTTCTTAACTGACTTGCCTGGTTAAATAAAGGTAAAAAATTAACTTGTAAGTCGCTCTGGATAAGAGCGTCTGCTAAATGACTTAAATGTAAATGTAAATGTAAATGTAAGTCCAGTCTAGAAGTAATGGTAGAAACAAAAGAGATTGATAACTAGTGCAGGGAGTCAGTATAGCGAAGCAACTAGCTAGCTTATCCTCATACCTAATGAAAGAAACTCAGGAAAATGCCACGACTGAGTATTATGCACTGTGGCTTTCTGCTTTATGCCCTACTAATTAATTGATGCACCTCACAGCACGGTTCTGTGAGGTAGTCGAATTAGTGATTGCGCTCCAGATAATTAAATGCGTCAATCATGGCCCCGGCACTGTCAGTGGGAGAGGGAGTGGTGGAGTGGTTAGTGTGTGACTGATCAGCGTGTGGCGATGAAGGGCAAGAGCATGTGTCTCTGTCTCCAGGAGGAAGGACAACTGGCGGCGAGATGGAGGGGGATGCATTGTACATTTCTGCTGTCAATCACAATGTGGCATTTTACTCTAATAAGTTGGAGGCAAGGCCAAATGATCGGGGTTTGAGTTGGAACAAAGCCATTTGAGGAGAAATTACATAGAATTGAGAGTGCTGTGTGTATGGTGTAGTCTAGTATGGCTTCAAAGATCATTTACTAATGTATGATGTTTATGACTCCCTCAGCAGAGACAGATGTACTACAGACATTGTTTACAGTAGGGAATCACATTCAATTAATTCATTTAGTATTCTTGTTATCCTATTCCCATAAAACCCAGAAGTGAATACACTGAAATACATGAATCAAAAATCCTGACGATGCTACTGTGGGGACTCTTGAAACAAAAACTTCCTGCAGGGAACGCCTGTATTCCGATTAGATGTTATCAACGTGCAAAAATCCAATGACATGGAAGTGCTGTCATATTTATGCAATTTTGTATCACATTCCCAGCAAAGGAAGATGAATTTTTAAAGTAAGACTGCATTCGGGCTCCCGAGTGGCGCAGCGGTCTAAGGCACTGCATCTCAGTGCAAGAGGTGTCACTACAGTCCCATCACATTCATCCGTGATCGGGAGTCCCATAGGGTGGCGCACAATTGGCCCAGAGTTGTCCGGGTTTGGCCAGGGTAGGTCGTCAATAATTTATTCTTAACTGACTTGCCTCATTAAATAAAGTTTTTTTGTTTTTATAAAAATGTTAGTGCTGTCTACCCTTCTGAAAGAAGTTATTTTAATCCCAGATTATTATTATTTTTTGGTCCAGTGTAAAATTAACCTTCATCCACTGACCTCCCTGACTTTCTGGTCCACATTCTCTGGTGTCTTTCTTTTTTGTGGAATCTACACATCGCACATATGGATACACAGTTTTAAGATGTGCCTTGTTGGGGATTGAGTGAGGAGAATTAGGGAGCCAAAGCGATATATTGGGTGATAAGCCGGAAGGATGAGCTGTAGATAAACATTTGGCTATGGAGATATAGGTAGAGAGGTGGGGAGCTCAGATTGATCCAAACATCAGGTTAGGCCCAATAGGCAGAATTCAATTAGAGAGAGATGGGCTTAGATACAGTAATCCATATTGCTGGGGTTTGTGTTTACTTTGGTCCTCAGGCTTGGATTAGTGGAGAACTGCTGGAGTCCTTTTACCCATTATTGTGTCCTCAAATAACTAAAATTGCCTCGTCACAGGTAAATTTAAAGCCTGTCGCTGCGCTTAGATCATTTTCCTATCTGTCTTCAGTGGGGGACTTTTCATCTTTGGGCAGGAGGAAATGGAACTGTGGGGGCCCACGAGCTGAGTGGATGGTGATTCTAACATGACTGAGGTTGCCTTGGATGTTGAAAAGGAAAACACAATAATGATGCGATTTATTCATTCATTTCACACTCTCATTAGAGGTAGCTGGGCTCGGCAGACAGTCCCCTTGGAAAACAGGCACATGAGCTGCCGCCCCCAGCAAATGAATTCACCGACACAGCATGCCCAGTGGGTGGTAGAGGAGGTATAGGGAGGGATGTTAGGAGGGGCAGGTGATTGGCATATCCATGCCAATATAGCCGTCAGGGAAGCCATACCATGCGCTCGGCCAAAGTTGTCACAAAACTACCTTGCAAACACCTTCCCTATTGTACATTCCACCTTCTCTCTAGCTCTCTCAGGGCTGAGGAAATGTGAAGACCAGGGGGATAATAGTCCCTGCTTATGATCCGTAGCTGAGCTCCAGGCAACGCGGACGGCATGACAGGCGTTGGGCGGCCGCCGCTCTGATTAGTCATCTCAAGTGGACTGGATGTGTGGCTCTAATGGTAATTTCTAGGTCTGATTGGCAGACAGCGGGGAGATTGGGGCCCGCAGCGAGGCCGTTAGCGCTGGGTGAAGTGTATGGAGTGTGTGGAAACGGAATCACCATCCAACTGTAAACAAATGATCTGAAGTGAAATGAAAACATTAGGTGAAGGCAATGTACTCATAAAGGCATTATGTGGCCCTGCTCAGCGCCTCTAACAGCCTGCTTCCTCCAGAACCCTCAGCCCTTCATTCCCAATCATAGGTCTGCCGCCTTTAATTAATCAATTGACCCACAGAGTTCAATCAAAAGGCGTTTTGTGAATAAGCAGTGATTTGTGTTAGTTAAATAGGGAGAGATGCAGCTGCAAGTTCACTCAGGGGTTGAGCAGAGGTTGGGAGGCCGATGGGTCAATGCTGAGAGGTATTCATGTTCTATATGGCCCTACTTGAAAAACAACAAACGATAGACCCCATTTATTCTATTGCTGCGGACAGAGACGCGCCAAGGTATCATGTAGTGGCACTCTGATATCTCCATCTGAGAGAAACATACCTCCCATTCACAGAAAAATGGAGACTTAACTGGTCAGCGCTTTTTTATATAATTTCTTTGTGAAAGCAGGTGAGAGCTTTAAGCTTGAGGAGGTGTTGCTAGGTGGGGAAGCCTCCCTCCCTCAGGTTGTCGTCAGTGATCGTCACCTGGTGTCTACACTATCTCTACAAATGCCACCACATTCCTACACACATACACACACACACACCTGACCCCTCTAATCAGGTCCCATTTATCTCAGCATATTGCTTTGTCTAGACATTTCACAAGGCTTATTCTCATCTTCCTCCATTAGCAGAAGTTAATAAAGCGTTATTAAGAGGGATCTCTGCTCTCTTCTGTCTCCTCCAGCACCTGAGCCTCACTGAAATCAGCATTCTCTCCAGCTACCAGCACCTCCAAAACCCCACCATTTTTTAATTCACTCTCTATTTGTTATTATAAAATCGGCTGGGTTTTTCTTGCTCCACTTTAGTTTTTTTTGTCTCTCACTCCTCATTTTTGATCATCTGGTGTTATCGACCCACCATTCTTCTGCATGGGGAGAGGAGGAGGAGAGGAATCTGTTGTCTCCACTGCACGTCATGCTCGGCTGCCCCTGCAGCTGGCCCAGGGAGGAAGAGGAGGAGGTAAATGAGGGGGCTCCGCTAAAGCCGCCCTGCTGTCCAACGGAGCCGAAAGCTGGCAGATGCGACAGAGCCTTGTACGACGCAGAGGGCTGTGACTTCACCGACACTGCTGAAGGACCTCCAGTCTTAAATGGGCTTACTCTGCTCCCCCATCCCCCCATCCTCCCTAACCCCCACCCTGTTCTCAGTGCTCCTCTGGTGACCTACATATGTGGACTGCCATAGATAGCCTTTTTACGTGAATGAAGCAGATCTCCATTTTGCTGGTCAAGTGGCCACACCAGGTGGACCTTGTTTTTCTCTGTGGGTGGGCACCTCTTAATCTCCCAGCTTCTCTCTCCCCACCACAGACTTCTGCAGCCCTCCTACGTCTGTATGGGTCTATGAGAGGCTGTACTTTTGAGAGACCTCTGTGCTCCCGCATTTATGTCTGTGGAGAATGGCTCTTTTATCAACTAAGGGGGTGGTTTATGAATACTGGGAGGTTAACAATAGCTTTGGCACTGTTTGATCTAGTCTCTATTCACCTAGTGAACCTGGAATTTGTGCATAATGTGTGTAGTGTGCATATTTCCTTTATGCAGATTTTAGAATATTAACTTGAAAATCTGTTGCCAATTGGATGGAAACCAAGCTACTGTCTTGAAACAGAGTATCTCCAGAAGGGAATATTTAGGTTAGCATGTTTTTTTGGCAGGAGTTTTTAGGCATTGAATTATTTTTCATTACCATTTTAATTAGATGTTAGTAGTAATTAAAATAATCATCCTAGGCTGTGAATAATAATAATTACTGGTGAGTTGAAGACCTGATGCAGGAGGAAGGGAGGCTGTGACAACCTCTGAGAAAATCATCCTAATCTGTCTAATTTGTTACAATGACGGGAAGGATTTTGACGGGGTGGGGAGAAGGGATTTGAACAGCGGGTTAGAAGATGGAGAAGGTATGGGGGTATTAGTGCTGCCAAGGCGGAGACGCCTCCGACATTAAATCAATTACAGCACAGGTTGAAGTGGTTGATAATAGCAAACCTGACTGCGAGGATAGAGAGCGGAAAAGAAGCTCATTTTCTTGCATTCTCTTCTTCTCTCACATGCCAAGAGATTTCACAAGCTGCCGTCTCTCCTACCATGTGTCTGAGCACTGACTGGTTCACTGCGTGCAGCCAAGATATACCCCTCCTAGGGGAGTCGGAACAAGGCTGTCTGGGTAGTATACCCAAGGCCAACACAACAAAAACGTCACAGGAAAACATGCCAGAGAGGCCCGTCGTGTTCCCGAAGATGAATAGCCCAGTATACTGTATGCTTACAGATTCTCAGCTCATTTTTTCAGATGTTGATTTAATAATGAGGGCGCATGCACGAGATGCGGCATACAGTGGGGGAGAATTTGTATAAATCAATATGCAGACTTGTGTTTACCTTTTAACTAGCTATCACTCATGTTGCATCGGTCACAGGACTAAATATGACTGATGTGTTTACTAATGTAATACTTACACTGATGTAAAGACATTGTGTTTATATTTCTATCATCTATTATTGTCCCTCTCTCTGCTTCGTGTTAATGTTGTAAAAGCAAAGCTAATCTGTTTTTTCTCTGTAATTGCTATCAGAAAAGAGGAAAACAACAACCCAAAGCATGGCAGAACATGATTATTGTTATCAATTCCTATATGTTGTGTAGATAGAGGTGCATTAAAGACAGGAACATCATTTACTATGTTTGTTGTTATTGCTATTATTGCAATCCGTTACCTTTCCTATCTGACACTTTTACTCCCCTTGGACATATTGCAACAGAATTATCAGGGGGGGGAGCACATATCTCTTCATTATTTTCTTTGTTTGTGTGTGGATTGGGTTTTTTGTGTGTACATAAGAGGGAAAGCCAAGGCCATCCTAAGCTTTGCATAACAATTTCAATTGAATGTTTAAAAAAATAAGATAAAAAGAAAAGAGAGAAATCAACGAGAGTCCGTCTTATTGATCTGAGACCACATGTCACTTGTTACCCTCAGTCGAGATTCCTTCCTTATTCCCCCCCATCCCAAGATGCATTGCCTGTCTTTACATTATAGTATGCCGAACACCGGGCTTTACCTCCTGGTAAACACAATGTGCTGGAGAGGCGAACATCTCAGCCAACCCCAGCTTCAGATGATGACAGCGAGACACAAGCAGGCGAGAACTATGGCCCAGATGACAGGCTGACTTTAAAAGGCTTTTTTCTCCCTGCTATTCCTCTCAGAAGACCTTCCAATTACCCAATGGTCTTTGTGCTACAGTGTGGTAGGATGCCAAGGAGAAGGGGATGGAGGGCTGCTGTTCAGGTGGACTCAGAGGGAGACAGCTTCAAAGATATCAGAGCCTCAACATGCTCACCAACACTCTGCATGTCAGTGACACTTCTCACTAAGTGCCATTCCCTGACTGCACCTCCAGTACCCCCTGTCCACCCCACCACCCCCTCCCTACCCCTAATGGGGTCCGTCACACCGCACTTTCTGCCTGAGCTCTGGTAGCACCATGCGGCTAATAAAGGAAATGGATGAAGTACATTAATGTGAGTGTGAGGGAATGTCTGCCAGAGATGTGGTGTTAGCAGACAGGGCTGTGATTTCGAGTGTGTGTCATGCGAGCAGCCAATCTGCATGTGTGAAATCCTATGTAAATGAAGATTGCTTTTCTGAGTAGAGTTTCAGCAAAGTGGAAAAACTCTAATGCACCTATCTTGTTGGGTTAGGGGTTTGGTGTTTGCAATAGTCCTTTTGGGTTAGATTTTTTGTTAGGTTTGGTGTTTGTGCCAGTCCATTTGGGTTAGGTGCTTGTGCCAGTCCGTTTGGGTTAGGTGTTTGTGCCAGTCCGTTTGGGTTAGGTGCTTCCACCAGTCCTTTTTTAGTTAGGCGTTTTGAAGGTGATGTCTTTGAATGTCTTATAGAACTAGATCATAGTATTTGACTGTTCATCTATCTTTCTGTGTGTTTCTCCAGGGGTCCAGGCCATGTTCTCCCAGCAGCCCCAGGACCTGGTGGTGGTGGCCGGCCAGCCCGTCACCCTGCCCTGCTCCATTCCTGGCTACCATGGTGTTGTCCTTTGGATCAAAGATGGCCTGGCTCTAGGCGTTGGCAGAGACCTATCAGGTAAGGTCACTCTCAATCTCCTTCTGTCATGTGTCTGTTTCGGAATCCCTTTTCCAATCGCTTACACGCCAGTAATATTACTTACTCGCTGTCATATATCTGTCAATGTTAGACTTCTACCTTCACTGCTTTTCATCTTTTGAAAGCTTAAGTCTTCTTTCTCATTGTAATAGAAATGTCACTGCAGGTAGATAAGCATACAGCACAATCCTATAACAATGCAGCACTGTGCATTAAATGTGGTGTTAACTTCATTGTAACCACAACAAAACAAGCTGAAATTCACTACTTTCATTAATCTGCATGCTCTGCCTTCATATTTAGTCTAACATTGAAGTGTTTGCCATTTTCTGTTCAGGACAATCAGGACGACAAGTCGAACATGAAGTAAAATTTGACAATAACAGTTACATGCATGAGTTGTATTGACAAATGTCAATAAACAAATGAACAAAACCATGATAGAAAATGTAATCATAATAATGCTGTAAGTACAGAAATTGTTTACTCAGTGGGAAATGAATGTCCAATTAGTAAGTGACAACTGTGTGGAGTTTAAAGTTTGTGACAGCAACTATGTGAGCTTACAGTATTAAAGACAATATGGGATTTCTTATGATCTCTTTGTAGAAAAACCTCCATGTAGGGGAACCCCTGAGCGTCATAGAACAAAACAGATTACATGTACTTGTTCGTGAGAGTCTCAGCATAATAGTTTGTAGCTCAAACCATTCGAACTCTACAGACATTGTTGACCCCTTTGGGATCCGCCCTTGTCTCACAAACACCACTCTAACTCAGGTCCCGTTAATCACACATACTGTGCTAATGGTTGGTATCAGCAGATGCAGAAGACATTGTCCAATGGTACAACCCAGAAGTCTGTAGCGCTAACACAGTGTTTAAAAGGGGTCCAAAACGCAGTGAAAATGGAATTGAAGATTTCATTACCACACTCCATTGTCCACCCCAAATATCTAGGGTCCAATAATATATACAGTGAAATAACCCAGACAGTTGTATTCACTTTAGCATTACCAGAAAAATGAGGCCCCATTAGTATCTAATAGAACGATAAACCTAATTCAATAACAGTTTGTGGTGAGCAAAGAAGCCCCAAAATCAACACTAAATGTGAAATCAATATAGCCAGGGGTCACATTTCAAGTACTTTTAGCTAGTAAATGGGTTTTAGAAGAGTAACTCACAATCCAAATGAAATCGAGCCTCTTGTATTATTACCTTAATTGTTTAATTTGAAGTACCACTTACTGCTGCACTGTCATTTTAGTAACCCGCAGCCTCTCCACTTGACGCTGGCGCCTGATCCATATTCATGAGATAAATATTTACAAACTTTTAACTTCCGACCTCTTGAGAGAGTAAATTCATATAGTTTGGAAAAATCAGCATTATTTTTTTTTAAATATATTTTAATTCGATTGACTTTAGAAATGGGATCCCTGGGATTCACAGCCTTAAACAGGGAGTAAGGTAGATGAGTCTGAAAACACCTCTCTTCCTCCATCACTGAGGGATCACTAGCCTGTCTCTCAGAGTACTTGCCATTCAAGTCATGGCAAAAAAAATCAACCGGGGCCCTTTAAAAGCGGAACCTCTTATGCTCCGTGTGATTAAATATGTATTCCACTAGAGATCCTGGGTCTCCTACCCTCTTACCTTCAGTGACTGCTCTAGTGTGCCTTTCTTTTCACCGATAGAGCTCTTTAATTAAACCTCACTGGACGACGGTGCCCAATAAATCCATTCCAGTCACCGGTCTGGCCCTTATCAGACCCCGGGAGGCTGGGGAAGGCAGTAAACAATGGCCCAACTGTTTTGAAGTGGTCGGGAGGAGAGGGAAGAGAGGGAGAAGGACTTATGATAATGAAGAGAGAGAGAGAGGATATGAGCGACTCTTAACGGCACATCAGCAGCAGTTTAACAGTCATGGGCGAGAGAATGTGGAGGGAGGCTGTGGACTGATCTCATTGTGTCTCCACCACGGTGAACCAACACTCCACTCTGTATGCGGATCAATGGCCGGGCCAGGACGCTCAGAGATGGGCAGAATCTGAATGCCACTCTCCATACAGCCTGTGTTGTTGAGATACATCGAATTGGAGAAGATTGCCATGGACAAAAGCGATCTTTATTAAAAAGCAACAGCATGGACAGGGTCTTAGAGCAGTGTATTAAGATGAATGTCACTTTTTGAAATAAAGTGTACCATGGCTACTCTGTTTATTGTCTGTGCCTACGTCAACAAGCAATATAGTCGGCCATAAATAATGATGGCATATACACAGCTATATACACAAGAAAGCAGCGGTATACATGACAGTGTGAGACGTCTAATATTGTGCAGCGCATTTCAATATAGGACCCACTCTGCTATTCATAGAAGGAGCTGCGTTTGCAATAGCTCGCTCTGCCTGGGCCTGTTTCAATTCAGGGGAACAGTGATTAAAATGAGAGAAATCTTTCACTGTTCAGTCTGATAAATCAGAGGACAAAAGAGGATGATTCCTATCGCTCCCTGAATTCCTGCTCCATCTCTTTGTGAAGCACCTTCTATTCTAATTAAAGAGAGAGATGCAAAGCTGCACCAAATAACTGGCATGAATGGCATGAATATATCTCAAAACAGTCCATGGAGAGTGCCCACCGGTGTACACTTTTGTGGAATGGAAACACATGAAATGATTGAAAAGCTAAGTCTTAGAATGTTCCAGATAGTGTTCTTAACATTCTAGACAGAGGCGTAGAGTCATTGGAATCTACCTGACACATGTGCTCCTCTGGCTTGTCCCCCAACAGCAAATTAATTGGCCATCAATTTCCGAACACCAACTACCCTATTTCCATCCCTGGAGGTGTCAGTGTGAGACGTGTCCTTCCTGAATAGCGTAAATCACTATTCCCCTGCCTCTATTCATCGTCCCTTCCCCTGCCATTGATCCACCATAAAGACAAATCAATTTTTGTCCTAATGGATTCATTACACTTAATGGGGCTATTTTACATGGTTTGCTTTAGTTAACAAACATTGTCTTTGAGATTAATGTGAGTTATACTTAAACAGTGACATCACTGAAATTTCCTCCTGTAGAATGAAGCAGTGTTGTTGTATGCTCTACACTCTGATATGTTTGACAGGAACGTAACCCAGGTATGACTGACTTGCCTAGTTAAATAAAGGTTTTTAAAAAAGTGTTTCATGCCATGGGACAACGGCGTCACTAAATCCACTAAAGTCTATTTAAAAGGCATTTAGATGCCATTAAACTGTTTTTTACATAAAGGTATTTTTGAAATTTACTCTCTGCAAGATTTATTGTATTACAACAGCACATGTTATTATGTTCAATCTGCTAGAGGGCAAGAGGAGTCAATTGACTAGGTCATTTGTTTATGTACATGAACAGGGAAACCCAGTGGGATGCCGTTGTATAGTACAACACAATATGCCTACAGTACATACACTATATATACAAAAGTATGTGAACACCCCTTCATATTAGTGAATTTGGCTATTTCAGCCACACCTGTTGCTGACAGGTGTATAAAATCGAGCACAAAGCCATGCAATCTCCATAGACAAACAATGACAGTAGATTGGCCTTACTGAAGAGCTCAGTGACTTTCAATGTGGCACTGTCATAGGATGCCACCTTTCTAACAATTCATGTTCAGGTCAATTCAGGTTTTTTTCAGATTTCTGCCCTGCTAGCTTCCATGGTCAACTGAAAGGGCTGTTATTGTGAACAACGGCTCAGCCACAAAGTGGTAGGCCACACAACTGACAGAACGGAAACGCACAGTGCTGAAAAAATAATCTGTGCTCGGTTGCAACACTCAGTACCGAGGTCCAAACTGCCTCTGGAAGCAATGTCAGCATAATAACTGTAGCTTCATAAATGGGTTTCTATGGCCGAGCAGCCGCACACAAGCCTAATATCACTATGCGCAATGCCAAGCGTCTCCGGGAGCGGTGTAAAGTTCACCGCCATTGGAGTCTGGTGCAGTGGAAAAACGTTCTCTGGAGTGTTGAATCACGCTTCACCATCCTGCAGTCTGATGGACTAATCTGGGTTTGGCAGATGTCAGGAGAACGTTACCTGCCCCAATACATAGTGCCAACTGTAAAGTTTGGTGGAGGAGGAAGAATGGTCTGGGGCTGTTTTTCATGGTTCGGGATAGGCTCCTTAGTTCCAGTGAAGGAAAATCTTAATGCTCCAGAATACAATGACATTCTAGACGATTCTGTGCTTCTAACTTTGCGGCAACCATTTGGGGAAGGCCCATTCTTGTTTCAGCATGACTATGCCCCCAAGCACAAAGTGAGGTACATACTGAAATGATTTGTTGAGATCGGTTTGGAAGAACTTGACTGGCCTGCACAGTGACCTGACCTCAACCCCATGGAATATATTTGGGATTGGAATGCCGACTGCAAGCCAGGCCTAGTTGCCAAACATCAGTGCCCAATCTCACTAATGCTCTTGTGGCTGAATGGAAGCAAGTTCCCGCAGCAATGTTCCAACATCTCGTGGAAAGCCTTCCCAGAGACTTGAGGCTATTGTAGCAGCAAAGGGGGGACCAACTCCATGTTAATGTCCAAGATTTAAGAATGATTTAAGAATGAGATGTTCGACTAGCCGGTGTCCACATACTTTTGGTCATGTAGTGTATAAGGCAGACGGGATCACCTCTTACCATTTACAATGCTTACTGTGGAGATATAATTTCTAATTTCTCAGGAGTTTACACAGGGTCACACCATTGCATTGTGCTTAAGCAGGTCCTTATACTTGAACACAACATGGGAGGATCTTCATTCAAAGCATATATTCCAGGAATGGAGTCTCATTCAACTTCAGAGAATGACGTCAGTCAAGCAGAGCCATTGACTCACTGACTGCATAAACAACAACAGCATGGAACTCAAGACCAATGGTCATTAATGTTATTAAGCGAGTGATGCCCAGTTTAAACAACACTATATCAGAGTGACGTGTAACCTGTTTGACCTTTTTCTTCTTCTTCTTCTGTATGGACGCTTTTGTACCAATGTAAATAATAAGACCCATAATTGTAAGTGGGCAGATGAGAGCGCTCTCTATCTGAGGATCTGGCTTTCCTATTAACAAAGGAACCACTCAGAGCTCACATAGCCAACCAACTCCTGTCTGTTTATTTGGTACCTCATTGTATGCTGGTCTTGTTATGTTTTCCTATGTTCTATGTTTATGCTATATACTCTTCTATCCTGCTTCCATCCCTCACCTTCTTTAGGCATCAGCATGCTTCAGTTCGGCTGGCACCTAGCCGAAAACCGACAAGTGCTTGCCTACTCCCTTAAAACCTCTTGGAACTACCCATCCCGGATCCGGGAGAATTGTCATCAACTTCACTAATTAGCATAGCGCAACGGTCAAAAAATATTACTAGAAAATATTTATATTCATGAAATCACAAGTGAAATATGGTGAAACACAGCTTAGCCTTTTGTTAATCACCCTGTCATCTCAGATTTTGAAATTATGCTTTACAGCCAAAGCAAGACAAGCGTTTGTGTACGTTTATCGATAGCCTAGCATAGCATTATGTCCAGCTAGCAGCAGGAAGCTTGGTCACGAAAATCAGAAAAGCAATCAAATTAACCGTTTACCTTTGATGATCTTCGGATGTTTTCACTGACGAGACTCCCAGTTAGACAGCAAATGTTCCTTTTGTGCCATAAAGATATTTTTATACCCAAAATACCTCCTTTTGTTGAGAAATCCACCAGAAATAGCGGTCACGACAACACTGAAAAAAAATCCAAATTACGTCCATAATATCGACAGAAACATGGCAAACATTTTTTAGAATCAATCCTCAAGGTGTTTTTCAAATATCATTCGATAATATATCAACCGGGACAATTGGCTTTTCAGTAGGAGCGAGAGGAAAAATGACTACCTCTGTCTTTTACGCAATAATCACTCTGAGAGCCATCAGGTGGCCACTGACGCAATGTAGTCGTTTACGCTCATTCTTCAAAATAAAGGCCTGAAACTACGTCTAAAGGACGTAGACACCTTAGGGAAGCCACAGAAAAAGGAATCTGGTTGATATCCCTTTCAATTGGCAATAGGGATAGAAAGACAGGGGTTTCAAAATAAGAGTCACTTCCTGATTGGATTTTTCTCAGGATTTCGCCTGCAATATCAGTTCTGTTACACTCACAGACAATATTTTTACAGTTTTGGATACTTTAGAGTATTTTCTATCCTAAGTGTTTTCTATCCTATCCTTTCTATCCTCAATTGTATGCATATTCTAGCATCTGGTCCTGAGAAATAGGCGGTTTACTTTGGGAACGTTATTTTTCCAAAAATAAAAATAGTGCCCCCTAGTTTCAAGAGGTTAAAAGACTTCCGCTTGAAAAATTTGAAAAAAGCAGCAATAGTGATGTTCGTCCGTTTTAAGACACCATAGCCAGCATATCTGTCATAAATGTTTATGTTTTTGCCAAAGAGATCTGCGTTGCGCAATTTTTCGTCTGACTAAGAGTTTTGGTGCAGTATTTTTCAATTACAAAATGTGCAGGAAAATGAGTCATCTCGAGTTGAATGACAACAAAGACTTTATTGAAGAATCGCGACTGTTAACCAATCACCGACAAAGAGGCTTAGGTGTTGACTCTGAACTTCGGGCTTGCCTCCAGATAAGAAAACACTACTGAACTGTTTCGGCTGGGAAGCATGAGGACACCTTTAAAGATTAAAAGCTACTTGTGGGTAGGTGAAATACAGAGTGGTTAAATCGGCTGTAACTCATTCCAATATCTGAAAATGAGGGCCACTTCATGGTCTATGAAAGTGAATGGAATCCAATGAAGCAATGGACGATAACTGGACTTTTGGAGCACAGTGATCTCAGTATACAAAATCAAGGACTTAAAGCCATTGTATCTCCTCGTCCATTTGTCCTAATGTATTATATTCATATTTGGTGGCATGTGCTAAAACATACCTCTTTATATCCCCAGTTTTTAATACTAAGTCACTGAAAAATATTTGAAGAGAACATGACTCATTGATGGATGCAACGGAATAGATTTTTCATCCAGACATTTATTGTCAGTATTCCAGCAGCGGGGTTGGCAGAGATTGTAGTTGGTTAGAGTGGAATACCATCTGATTTATAAAGTTCAGTTTGACTAAGCGCATCATTGGATTAAATGTTTAACTGTTGGCCTGGTTATGCTTAAACTCTCCACTCTATCGGGTTCTGTCATCAGTGAATTACAGGAGAACCTTAGGAGGAGAAAGCAATCTCTGCCAAGAAATACTGAACATTTTGGAGAATTTCACATGCAGAGATTCTTGTTTAATTCACATTGCTCAAATAATTAGACAGAGTTCAGCCTTTAGACAACTGTTCAAGTTATTCATATTGAAACTTTGTACAGTTTTCCATAGATATTCACAATCAAACATATCCTTTTCTGACTTATTTTTTCTCAATGGGGAAATGCGCTCCTCAACACACTCTCAATGCAAATTTCAATAAGTGAAGTGTTTTCGAGCTATCCCACTGGGCACACACTTGTTGAATCAACGTTGTTTCCACATAATTTCAATAAAATTATGCTGAATCAACGTGGAACATATGTTGAATTGTGCTGTAAAATGGTTAGGACTCCCGGACATACCTCTTCCTGCATTATTAAACTATAAATCTCACACCGCGTTGCTGCTAAAACACATCTCAATCTCTAGCCGTGCCTCTTCACCATTGCAATAAAACATACCGTCTCCCCAGAATACAGAAACCTCCTCAACCCTCTATCATCATCAATACAACATACTGGCTCTCCAGAATACAGAAAACTCCTCAACCCCTATCATCTTCAATAAAAAACATGCTGGCTCTCCAGAATACAGAAACCTCCTCAACCCCTATCATCATCAATACAACATACTGGCTTTCAAGAATACAGAATCCTCCTCAACCCCCTATCATCATACATACAACATACTGGCTCTCCAGAATGCAGAAACCTCCTCAACCCCTATCATCATTCTCATCTACGGAATTCACTCTGCCAACATTATCATCCAGTGTTAAAACGTTAATTTCAACATGTAGTGTTTCTTAACCCTTGTAATAAGAACATTTGCTTTCACGTTGGTGACACTAATAATTCAAAGACAGTTATACTGTATTAAAGTGACCTGCTACCCAATCTCATCTCATTTGAAAAATAATAGCCCATCTCAAATGAGCATTTGCGGTGCATGGGTAAAATCACTGGGCCAGAAAAAGGCAGAACAAATAAGCCATATTACAACCTATGTGTTATGAATATTGCGTTGTTGCGCTATAACCTGTTAGTCCAGATGCTTTGCCATCATGATATACAGTGGGGCAAAAAAGTATTTAGTCAGCTACCAATTGTGCAAGTTCTCCCACTTAAAAAGATGAGAGAGGCCTGTAATTTTCATCATAGGTACACTTCAACATTTCAACATCATCAATTCACCTATGCTTAGCCTAATATAGTGTCAACTTAAAGATACCAAAAACGATTTAGTGCAATCAACGTAAGCTAAATACGATGTGGCTATCCATGGTTCTGATTTCTGTATGTGTGTGCGTGTGTGCGTGCGTGCGCGCGCATGCGTGCATGTGTGCATGTGTTCGTACAAGTACAAAAAACATGTTGACTCACCCTACTTGCAGAGAAACGCCAATGACATCCTCTTCTTTTATGTTGACTAAATGGTCTCTGACTCTGTCATACAGTACATGCTTTTTATTTTTTGGTCCTAAGCTACCTGGCTAAAATGCTTGCTCTTAGCCTAACTTCCATTCATGGCAGCTTGTTAACATGAATTAGCCTTCTACAGCCTTCTACATCTAGCTACATATTGAACTTCCATCCTCTCAGGCCAGGGGCACAAAGTATGAATTTATGGTTGGATCAGAATCACCGTGATAATCATTGGCCAGTACGGAGAATTAAGTAAAACCACAGTCCAAATCTCTATCTCCATCCATGGCTAATTTGGGAAAGGGACAATTTTAGCTAGCTAGCGAGCCACCGGAAGACAACACAACGAGATGCAACAATTCAAGTTGTTTCTGTCAATGACGTTTGGCTCTCGATGTGATGTGATTGTAGTGAAGCCAAATACAAACTGGCTTCCCTTAACACTTATTTTTGGTGTACCAGGACCATTTTATTTATTTGTTTTTTGTTTTATTTTACCTTTATTTAACCAGGTAGGCAAGTTGAGAACAAGTTCTAATTTACAACTGTGACCTGGCCAAGATAAAGCAAAGCAGTGCGACACAAACAACAACACAGAGTTACACATGGAATAAACACATGTACAGACGAGTATGAAGCGAGGGCCAGCCAACGAGAGCATACACAGTGGTGGGTAGTATACAGGGCTTTGGTGACAAAACAGATGGCACGGTGATAGACTACATCCAATTTGTTGAGTAGAGTGTTGGAGGCTATTTTGTAAATGACATCGCCAAAGTCAAGGATCGGTAGGATAGTCAGTTTTGCGAGGGTTTGTTTGGCAGCATGAGTGAGGGATGCTTTGTTGCGAAATAGGAAGCCGATTCTAGATTTAATTTTGGATTGTGGATGCTTAAATCCTCTTGATACTCCCCATCCCGGATCCGGGATCGTGAATAAAGCCTCAGGCTCATTAGCATAACGCAACGTTAACGATTTCTGAAAATCGCAAATAAAATGAAAGTAATGCGCCTGCTCTCAAGCTTAGCCTTTTCTTAACAACACTGTCATCTCAGATTTTCAAAATATGCTTTTGAACCATAGCAAATCACTAATTTGTGTAAGAGTATGCTAAGCTAGCTTAGCATTTTGAGTAGCATTTAGCACGCAACATTTTCACAAAAACCAGATAACCAAATAAATAAAATCATTTACCTTTGAAGAGCTTCGGATGTTTTCAATGAGGAGACTCTCAGTTACATAGCAAATGTTCAGTTTTTCCTGAAAGAATCTTTGTGTAGGAGAAATCGCTCCGTTTTGTACATCACATTTGGCTACCGAAATAAACCGAAAATTCAGTCACCAAAACGTCAAACTTTTTCCGAATTAACTCCATAATATCGACCGAAACATGGCAAACGTTGTTTAGAATCAATCCTCAAGGTGTTTTTTCACATATCTCTTCATTGATATGCAGTTCGTGGGAAGCCTGCTTTCCCCTCAGAATCGCATGGAAAAATACCAGCAGCTGAAAAAGACGCACCAATTTCGACGGAGGACACCGGGCGGACACCTGGAAAGTGTAGTCTCTTATGGTCAATCTTCCAATGATATGCCTACAAATACGTCACAATGCTGCAGACACCTTGGGGAAACGACAGAAAGGGCAGGCTCATTCCTCTCGCATTCACAGCCATATAAGGAGACAATGGAAAACGGAGCCTCAAAAATCCTGCAGGTTTCCTGGTTGCCGTTTCATCTTGGTTTTGCCTGTAGCTCCCGTTCTAGGGCACCCACAGACAATATATTTGCAGTTCTGGAAAATTCAGAGTGTTTTCTTTCCAAAGCTATCAATTATATGCATAGTCGAGCATCTTTTTGTGACAAAATATCTTGTTTAAAACGGGAACGTTTTTCATCCAAAAATGAAATTGCGCCCCTAGAGTTTCAAGAGGTTAATGTGAGTCTGGAGGAGAGTTTACAGTCTAACCAAACACCTAGGTATTTGTAATTGTCCACATATTCTAAGTCAGAACCGTCCAGAGTAGAGATGCTGGACGGGCAGGCAGGTGCGGGCAGGTTCGGTCAGCGATTGGTTGAAGAGCATGCATTAAGTTTTACTTGCATTGAAGAGAAGTTGGAGTCCACGGAAGGGGAATTGTATGGCGTTGAAGCTCGCCTGGAGGGCCAGAAGTATACAGAATGGTGTCGTCTGTGTAGAGGTGGATCAGAGAATCACCAGCAGCAAGAGTGACATCATTGATGTATACAGAGAAAAGAGTCGGTTGTTGAGCTCATTCACATGTTGAGCTCACTCAGTTTAGCTCAATGCTGATTGGCTATTATTTAATTATTTTTTTATCAAGGGAGGCCAAATGCTCACTGGCTTCCCTGGCATTCAATGCTACGGGAATCAACAATGTCATACTCTTTTTGACCAGACAGCATCAGATAGATGGCCAACACATTTAGAGACAGGGGCGTTGTTTCGCTCTCTGGATGTGTTCTCCAGTGAGATACATTCAACCCCTTATAAACGCAAGAAAATCATGAAACAGAGCATTATTTTTATAGGTACATTTTTTATGCTTCCCTTGGCATCCATGAATACACGCCACTGCAAATGACTTAATGTTTAAGGTAACACAGTAGTCAACAATCTATATTGCACCATTGATCCTTTGATTGCCTATGTTCAGGCATTCTTTCCCATTTCATAACATGTCATTTGGATTGAAATTTACTTATAAAGGTTGAAAGACCAGACTCCAAGTTCTGACAGGGAATGTGTTGTCTCCCAGGCTACCCTCGTTACACAGTGATTGGGGACCACAGTACAGGGGAACACCACCTCCGGATCCAACGTGTGGAGCTGATGGATGACGCTGTCTTTGAGTGCCAGGCAATCCAGGCAGCAATGAGGTCCCGCCCTGCCAGACTCACTGTGCTGGGTAAGTGAGGATTACATTTACACACAAATGCACACCACACATACATGCATACAGTAGACAAATGTACAATAATGTGCACAGAGAAAATGGCAATAGAGGCAGGCAGTGACTTAGCAGCCACCTCAAACCAACCACAATGTCATATCTGTAGTGCTTCTCGCTTCCCTCAAAACATTCAACATTCAAAATCCACTAAATCTGTGTACTGAATCAATGATTGTGCCAGATAAGCCACAACTTTGTATTAGCATAACAGCAACTACCAAGATAATGCTACAGCAAATAGAAACAATACAGCATCTCTAAACTTTGCAAGTCCCTAATGTTTTTACTTTCATTTCTTGCTTCACTCCCAGCTGGCTTCAGTGTTAATTCTGAGAGGCTCCTGGTTGTTCATTAAACTGTATTGGGTTATCATTCAGTTTTGCCAGTTCTGCCTTATTGGGCAGCGTTCGTAAAATCACTGCTCACTCTTCTCTATCTCTTCTCTCTGCCCTCCACTCAGTATACCCTTCTGCTGTGGAGGATTATGGGTAATATGAGGGGGAGCTGGAGTCAATGACAGAGCCAGAGAATAAGGGAGAAGGACTGAGGGGAGAGGAGGAGAGAGAGTGGGAGGTTGTGGAGCAGAGTATCCTCACACGAGAGACTCATCCACCTTATTGATCTCCGCTAATGAAAAGTGAAACTAATGATCTGGAAAAGGAGAGAGGGAAGACAAATTGCGACCCAACGTCTCTCACTGCCGCACCCATGCAAATGGTTATGAATGAATAATTACAAGTTCTTTACTGAGAGTCAAAGGAACTTTACCCCGCTTCCCCTTCCTACCCTCCACCCATTCATTTAAGTTTATCTTCCTCCAACCCCACCATTCAAGCATCTAAGTAGTTTGATCAAGGCCTCAGGGATAGGAGAAGGGTATGACACACTAATGATTTAGGATGCATTGCTATACTGTACCCTCCATTTATTTGTGGTCTTTCTCAACTGTCTCCGTCAACGGGACAGTTGTAAATCATGCAGTGCCTTGTGTCACCATCGCAGATTTTAGAGAAACAACAAATGTCGGTACATATAACTGTCGTGTCGGCCGAAAGCTTAAATTCTTGTTAATAAAGCTGCGCTGTCCAATTTACAGTAGCTATTACTACGAGGAGCAGAGCTCTGAACAACAAAACACTTTTTCACCTCAATAGGTTTTATAAATTCACCTCTGAAGGTGAAATGTGCACTTGCATTTGAAATCTTGCTCTGATTTATCATCCAAAGGGTCCCAGAGGTAACATGAAGTGTCGTTTTGTTAGATAAAATCCTTTTCATGTCCTAAAAAGGTCCATATAGCATGCACGATCGATGTTGTATTCCCACTCGTTCAATTTGCAAAGAAAGGAATCTGTGAAAATCGCGTTTGTATGTATTCACCAGAGATCCTAGAACGTAATGAGACTTCACTATATCATTAGGGGTGTAGTTTATCCTACAGGACACCATATTTGGTCAGCGAGCGATTTCCTCATGGCACGCCGATGATGAGGGCGGTCTTCACTTGAACGACTCTAACTTTGTCAAATAAGCACCAATCGGGGTCAAACAAACCATGCATCTGTCATAAAATGTAGCTACTAACCTTGTAAGACTGCATGCCTTTTCATTTTGGACAAGAATTATCCGAATATTCAGAGTTATGAAGTTATGAAAACGTGTTGTTTTAAAAACGTATAATATGGCTACTAATAATGGAAAAGCTAAATCAAAATCCAAGTATTCAGATTTGACAATATTCTTGCAGAAAAACTGTAATATGAATGTGAATGTCTCCTTCACGATTTGCCAAAATGTACCTGGGTGACTTCACACTAAATGTCATGTAGCTCGCTCATACTTCAAGTTATTCGTCTGAAACGTTGGACATATGCTGCTGCCATCTTTTGGACACCATCAGAATTACAACCAGGGTGATGGCTGGAACTGGGTCCTTTCTGCTGCATTTCAAAGTTGGTGGTAGAAAAAAACATGTTGTTTTTTCTACCACCAAAAAAACATGTTGTTTTTTTCTATGTATTTTCTTTTACCAGATCTATTGTGTTATATTCTCCTACATTCAATTCACATGTCCACAAACTTCAAAGTGTTTCCATTCAAATGGTACCAAGAATATGCATATCCTTGCTTCAGGGCCTGAGCTACAGGAAGTTAGATTTGGATTAGATTTGTCATTTAGGCCAACATTTAAAAACAAAGTGGGGCTATCCCTAAGTTAATTGAATCTTGATGATAGTGTTGCTTTGGGGCTTGCTCAACATTGAGTTTAACTAAAGCATCATTTTCCTGTGCAGTACACTACCGCAACTGTTGATACATGACCAATAGTATGTGGACGCTGGACTTGCTTCCATTCAGCCACGAGATCATTAGTGAGGTCGAACGATTAGGTCTGGCTCATAGTCTGCATATGAATTCATCCCAAAGGTGTTCGAGGGGGTTGAGGTCAGGGCTCTGTGCAGGCCAGTCAGGTTCTTCCACACCAATCTCGACAAACCATTTCTGTTTGGACCTCGCTTTCTGCACGGGGGTATTGTCATGCTGAAATAGGAAAGGGACCAAACTGTTGCCACAAAGTGTGCCGTAGCGTTAAGATTTCCGTTCACTGAAACTGAGGGGCGTAGCCGAACCATAAAAAACAGCCCAAGACCATTCTTCCTCCTCCACCAAACTTTACAGTTGACACTGTGCATTCAGGCAGATAGCGTTCTCCTGGCTTCCACCAAACTTAGATTTGTCCACCAAACCTAGATGGTGAAACTTGATTCCACTGCTCCAGAGTTTTAACGGCGGCGAGTTTTACACCACTCCAACCGACGCTTGGAATTGTGCATGGTGATCTTAAGCTTGTGTGCGGATGCTTGGCCCTTTTCATTAAGCTCCCGAAAAACAGTTATTCCAGAGGCAGTGCTTCCAGAGGCAGTTTGGAACTCGGTAGTGAGTGTTGCAAC